>NW_025796915.1:783117-884508 GCF_021613505.1 Equus quagga | reverse complement strand
CTTTTGTTAGTCTGGGAAAGATTTAATTTCTCCCTCATATCTGAAGGGTATTTTTGCTGGATAGAGTATTCTTGGCTGAAGATTTTTATCCTTTAAAGTTTTGAATATGTCATTCCATTCTCTCCTAGCTTGTAAGGTTTCTGCAGAGAAATCTGCTGAAAGTCTAATAGCAGTTCCTTTGTAGGTTATTTTCTTCTGCCTTGCTGCCCTGAGTATTCTTTCTTTGTCATTCATTTTTGCCAGTTTTACTACTATATGCCTTCCAGTAGGTGTTTTTACATTGACGAATCTAGGAGATCTAAAAGCTTCCTCCACACACATTTCTCTCTCATTCTCTAGATTTGGGAGGTTCTCTGCTGTTATTTCTTTGAGCATCCTTTCTGCTCCATTCTCCTTCTCTTCACCTTCTTGGATACCTATAATTCTTATGTTCCATTTCCTCATTGAGTCAGATATTTCTCGGAGACTTTCTTCATTTCTTTTTAGTCTCAGTTCTCTCTCTTCCTCTGTCAGGAGCCATGTAACATGTCTATCTTCAGTTATGCTGATTTGCTCCTCTATGATGTCCACACGAGCATTCAGAGATTCCGTATTTTGTTTTATCTCTTCCATTGTGTCTTTCATCTCTAGCATTTCTGATTGATTCTTCCTTATAGTTTCGATCTCTTTTGCACAGTAGCTCCTGAACTTGTTGAATTGTTTCTCTATAGTCTCTTTTACCTCATTGAGTTTTTTGACAATAGCTATTCTGAATTCATTGTCATTTAATTTACTTATTTCTGAGTCCTTAGGGCATAATTCTGGGTATTTATTGTTTTCCCTCTGGTCTGGAGTTTTGATGAACTGCTTGATGCTGGAACTATGGGTTTTCCCAATTGTGATATTATTCTGTTGCAGTTACAGCCTGTCGCCACTAGATGGGGGGGCGAGAGCTGCATATTCTAAGCCCTTGGCCTTCAGCTGAGTTGGCGCCACACAGTGCAGGTGGTGGGAGGGTTGTTTTCTTTTGCACACAGTCCAGGTTTCCCAATTATCTCTTGCTATCTGGTCTCCTGGAGTCTTGGCTTGATGAAGTCACCCCACACAAAAGCTTTCACCCTGTTAGAGGGCTTCCCTCTAGGCTGCAAGGGCGCTTGGGAGTCCTGGGTGATCCTGTGGATGTGCCACCCCTCCCTGACTCCTTCCTTCTCGGAGCCTCCCATGGCAGCGATCCCAGTCTCTAGGGGAGGAAGCAAAGTTCTCTCTTACCCCATTCCAGCTCCTCTGAGGGGGGCTCCAGCCTCTCCGCCCTCCGTCTTTTGGCTGCTGTTGGTCTCCAAGGATTCCTGTGGTATTAGGATATTTTCTGTTGGAATATGATTGCTCCTTTTTGTTGTATGTTGGAGGGGAGAGAGTCCCGGGCAAGCTCACTCTGCCATGATGCTGACATCATTCCCATAGCTAATGAAATTTTGCAAATTTTCAAATTTTTAATTTTCAAATTTGTAATTCAAATTTTACAAACAAATGTTTTTTCACACAGGTAAAACATGAAGCATTAGAAATGTTGCAATTTTTAGAGAGCTGTAAAGCACTGCAACGTGATGAGAGTGCCACATATAGTCTGTCATAACCACTCAGCTCTCCATTGTAGCACAAAAGCCACCATAGACAATATGTAAACAAATGAGCCTGGCCATGTTCCAATAGAGCTCTATTTCTAGGCACTGGAATTTGAATTTCACATAATTTTCACCTGTCGCAAAATACTATTCTTTTGATATTTTTTCCAACAATTTAAACATTTAAAAAGCATCCTTAGTTTCAGGACATACAAAAACAGGCACTGGGCTAAATTTGGTGTATGGGCTGTAATTTGCTTACCTTACTTCCCCCATCTATATTTCCATCCTTTTGCCAATACCACATTGTCAGGATTACTGTAGCTTTATATACGTCTTGAAATCAGGTAATCTGAGTCCTCCAACTTGGTTCTTTTTCAAAATTGTTTTGCCTATTCTAGTTCCCCTGCCTTTCTACATACATGTTAGAATCAGTTTGTTGGTTTCTGCAAAAAATCCTACTCAGATTTTTGTTGGAATTACATTGAATCTACAGAGCAATTTGGGGAGAATTGACATCTTAAAAGTATTGAGAGAACTTGGTATATTTCTCCATTTACTTAGGTCTTTGATAACTTTTATCAGTGTTTTGTATTTTTTCTGCATATAGAGTTTAGATTTTGCACATATTTTGTTAAATTTATACCTGTGTATTTCATCTATTTTGGTCAGAGCCATCTTTTTAAAATGCAAATTGGATCATGTTATTTCCCCTGTTTAAAACTCTTCAGTGGGGTCCGCCCAGTGGCATAGTGGTTAAGTTCACACTCTCTGCTTTGGTGGCCTGGGATTCGTGGGTTTAGATCCCAGGTGTGGACCTGCACACCACTCGTCAAGCTGTGCTTTGGCAGCATCCCACATACAAAACAGGGGAATACTGGCACAGATGTTAGCTCAGGGCCATTCTTCCTCACACACACACATATAAAACCCATCAGTGGTTTCCCACTGCTCTTTGGATAAACTCTGTAATCTTTAAAAGCCTAAAAAGCCCTGCATGATCTTGCCCCTGCTCTCCTTTTGAGCCTAATTTTATGCCATTCTTCCCCTTGCTCAAAATGTTCCAGTCTCAGACTAGCAGGAAATGGTTTTATCAGCTAAGGGATATAACTTTTAGAATATCTGAAAGAGTAAATAAATGTTTTCAACCAAATACTTAAAAAAATATATTTTAACCTTATTGAAAAGAGCTCTTCAATGACCTCCAGCAAAGAATGAACTTAGATTTTGGCCAGGTCATTAGGCTCTCTGTGTGGAATTCTTTGATCTTTAAGTCTATACTCCTTCCACTGAAGCAGAGTGCTTTATGAATATTGTTTACATGGAACTTAGCTTTGTATATATTAGCTAAATAAAATATTCTTTCCTTCTTTATAAACATGCTGAAACTTGACAGAAAGGCTGGGTTTCTGACCAAAGCGAGGATCCTGTCACAGTCATTATACATGAGTGAAGTTAAACCTTCCAGCTATTAAAATAGTTCTCACATGTACATGTCTACTGCAAACTTTATTATAACATCCAAGGTAGAAATGTAAGACTATAGTGATGTTCTGTGAGAAGGTCTGCAGCTACATGCCTAAGAGAGCCACAGCATTCATTTAAAAAATAAATAAACCTTAAAACCAGCACGTTTAGTCAACCAATGTTTATTCAGCTCGTTGTGCTAGACATATAGAGATGAATAAATTATAGCCCAGGCCTTAAAGAAGCTCATCAGGCTAGAAAGGAGGCAAGGACCATATCATGAAAACCTAAGGGGCTTGTATTCCATCCTTTAACTTGGAGCTTCCAACACTTCCATGCACATGGAATTACCTGGAGAACTTATTTAAAAATCAGATTCCTGGACTCTTCCCTCAGAGACTGACTAGGTAGGGCTGTGGTGGTTCCGCAGGTGATTCCTATTTAGCTAGCAACCCCTAGTCTGCACACTGACCTTTGAGAGCCAATGTATTAGGTAGGATTGAGCCACAGAATAATTAAGCTAGGTAATAAGATGAACATGTTAGCATTTTAGAATGTTAAATCTGATAGTAGTATAGAATAGCGGAATCACCTGAGAATTCATTAAACTGCAAATTCTGATATAACAGGTCTAGAGTTGGGCCTGAGATACTGCATTTCTAGCAATCTCCCAGACGAGGCTGATACTGATTGTCTGAGGGCCACACTTTGAGTAACAAGGGTAGAGAGGTTGGATTGGAATAGGGTGAGACTACAGGAATTGAGATCAGTTAGCAGCTTACTGCAGGAATCTAGGCAAAAGATGGTGACTATCTGAACTGCCAGCAGTGTTTGGTAATGACAAGAGAGAGTTCTAGTGAAATGTATTAGATAAAATTGGCAAGACTGATTTAGGGATTTAGTCAGATGTACATCTGGACGTGAGGGGAGGGGCGTCAAGAATGGTCTGAAAGTTGAAACTTAGCTATCCAGGTGGATGATAGTGACATTAACTGAAATAGGATAAAGACAGAGGAAGAAGGTGGCCTGGGGGTAGAGGAAGACTGGTTAGCATGGAAAAATTTCTTAGAATTGAGAAAGAGGGTAGCCAGAGGATTGGTTTTGAATGTATTGAATTTGAGGAATCTGTGAGATATCTAAAATGTGAAAGGTGAGTAGAGGAAGAGAAATCCACAATGGACCAAGAAGTCAGACAGTTTGGTTGATAAAAGAAAGAACCGTTTCAGAGGCATTTTCAGGAGGGGAAGTTCACATTATCATTGCCACTGAGATACCAAGAGAAAGATTATATATGGTTTAATGAGAGTGCATAAAATTATGCTTAAAAAACTGACATTCCAAAATGCTGATTGGCTAAAGGGAGTTCATAAAGTGCCCAGGTTAGTTTCTCTCTCTCTCTTAATTTAGAGAAAGATTTAGGAAGGGAGACAGTTTTTTCAAGTCATTTATCGTGGTAGGTCTCACAGTGCCTTTTTCATTCAGATTTTCTTCTTTCTTGCCCATCCTCCCACAGATTGATCACACTTACAAGAGCTGCTATGAAACAGGGGAAGTGAAAACTAACAGATGAAAGTTTTGCCATGCACTGAAAGGAAAGCATCATCTGTGAAGTTCTATTTTTAAAAATGTCTGCTTGTAACACCTTTACCGAACACGTTTGGAAACCTGGTGAATGTAAGAACTGCTTTAAACCTAAAAGCTTGCACCAGCTCCCCGCAGACCCTGAGAAGGCACCCATCACCCATGGCAATGTGAAAACTAATGCCAATCACAGTAATAACCACCGCATCAGGAACACCGGAAATTTCCGGCCTCCTGTGGCTAAAAAGCCCACTATAGCTGTGAAGCCCACTATGATGGTGGCAGATGGACAAAGTATATGTGGTGAGCTTAGTATCCAAGAACACTGCGAGAATAAACCTGTCATCATAGGGTGGAACCGAAACAAGACAGCCTTGAATCAGAAACCACTTAATAATAATAGTGAAGATGATATTGAAGGATTTAGCCATGTTCCTAAGCCTTATAGGCATGATAGCGCAAAGAAGATATCAAATAACAATAATGGACTAACTGAAGTATTGAAGGAGATAGCAGGCTTGGATACCAACCCTCAGATAAGAGGAAATGGAGCAAACTCCAGAGAAACATTCTTAGGAAGAATAAATGATTGCTATAAACGATCACTAGAAAGAAAGCTTCCACCAAGTTGCATGGTGGGTGGGATAAAGGATACTCAAGGCAAGCATGTTATTCTGAGTGGGAGCACAGAAGTGATCAGTAATGAAGGGGGCCGGTTCTGTTACCCAGAGTTTTCTAGTGGCGAGGAGAGTGAGGAAGATGTACTCTTCAGTAACATGGAGGAGGAGCATGAAAGCTGGGATGAGAGTGATGAAGAGCTGTTGGCCATGGAGATTCGCATGAGAGGGCAACCTCGCTTTGCTAACTTTAGGGCAAACACTTTGTCTCCTGTTCGATTCTTTGTGGACAAAAAATGGAATACTGTCCCCCTGCGAAATAAATCTCTACAGAGAATCTGTGCTGTAGACTATGATGACAGTTATGATGAAATCCTGAATGGTTATGAAGAGAATTCTGTGGCCTCCTATGGGCCAGGAAGCATTCAGAGCATGGTATCATCTGACTCCACATCACCAGATTCTTCTTTAACAGAAGAATCACGGTCTGAGACAACCAGTAGTTTATCCCAGAAGATTTGTAATGGGGGAATATCTCCTGGTAACCCAGGAGATTCTAAGGACAGGAAGGAAACTGAGCCCAATTATGAAAGTCTCTCTAGTAATAATCAGGAGGAGGACTCATCACAAGCATCCAAAAGCTCAATAAAAGTTGGAGAGACACACAAAGCAGTACTTGCTCTCCGTTTAGAAGAAAAGGATGGCAAGATTGCTGTACAAACTGAGAAGCGAGAAAGTAAAGCCTCTACAGATATTGCTGGGCAAGCAGTAACCATAAACCTCGTTCCTGTAGAAGAGCAAGCGAAGCCCTACCGAGTTGTGAATCTGGAACAGCCGTTGTGCAAGCCATATACTGTCGTGGACGTGTCAGCAGCCATGGCCAGTGAGCACCTCGAGGGCCCTGTTAACAGTTCTAAGATGAAAAGCTCTTCTACTCCAAACTCTCCAGTGACATCACCTGCATTGACATCAGGACAAATAAGTGCGCATTTCCAAAAATCCAGTGCAATCCAGTACCAGGAAGTATGGACTTCCAGTACCAGTCCACGGCAAAGGATACCTAAGGTGGAATTAATTAGTGGTGGAACTGGACCAAATGTCCCTCCAAGGAAAAACTGTCACAAATCAGCACCTACTTCACCCACAGCTACAAACATTTCATGTAAAACCATCCCTGTTAAGTCACCTAATTTGTCTGAAATAAAATTTAATAGTTATAACAATGCTGGTATGCCACCTTTTCCAATTATCATTCATGATGAGCCAACTTATGCTCGGAGTTCCAAAAACGCTATCAAAGTTCCCATTGTAATCAATCCAAATGCATATGACAATCTAGCCATTTACAAAAGTTTTCTCGGAACAAGTGGAGAACTTTCACTGAAGGAAAGAACCACAAGTATGATAAGCCATACTTATGAAGAAATAGAAACTGAAAGCAAAGTGTCTGATAACACCACTAGCAAACCCACTGAATGTCCCCAAGCTAAAGGATTTTCAAACAGCACAGAGTGTAAAAGGGGTTCAGTGGCTCAGAAGGTTCAGGAGTTTAATAGCTGTCTTAACAGAGGTCAGTCTTCACCACAGAGAAGCTATAGCTCCAGCCACAGCTCCCCAACAAAGATCCAGAGAACCGCTCAAGAACCTGTGGCCAGAACAGAAGGAGCTCAGGAGTACCAGATGGTGGGCAGTGGCAGCAGCACCAGGGAGAAAGCAAGCACAGTGCTTTCTCAGATTGTGGCTTCCATCCAGCCTCCACAGTCTCCTCCAGAAATGCCCCAGTCTGGCCCTAAAGCTTGCAGTGTGGAAGAGCTTTATGCAGTTCCTCCGGATGCTGATGCTGCTAAGAGTACACCCGTTCGGCCCAAATCTCTCTTTACATCTCAGCCCAGTGGTGAGGCTGAAGCACATCAGACCTCAGAAAGCCCTACCACCAAAGTACAGAAAGATCCACTCACAAAGCCAGGCACCACCCCTCCCTCCAAATTAGCGACTAACCCCCAAAATGAGCCACCACCTCCCTTTCCCCCACCACGCTCTACTTCCTCCCCTTACCATGCAAGTAACCTTTTGCAGAGGCATTTCACCAACTGGACCAAGCCAACCAGCCCTACCAGGTCAACAGAAGCTGAGTCAGTTTTGCACTCTGAAGGCAGTAGGCGGGCAGCTGATGCAAAACCTAAACGCTGGATATCATTTAAAAGCTTCTTCCGCCGTCGGAAAACTGATGAGGAGGATGACAAAGAGAAAGACCGAGAGAAAGGGAAACTGGTGGGCCTGGATGGCACAGTCATCCACATGCTGCCACCTCCTCCAGTTCAGCGCCATCACTGGTTCACGGAGGCAAAAGGGGAGTCTAGTGAGAAGCCAGCCATCGTTTTCATGTACAGGTGTGACCCTGCCCAAGGCGAGCTCAGTGTGGATCAGAGCAAGGCTGGGGCAGACCAGTCAGCAGTCACAGAGAAGACGGCAACAGAGGATGGGTTACTACAAGACTCAGAGAAGGAGAAAAAGAGTCATTCTTCTCCATCACAGATTCCTAAAAGAAGTCTCAGGTATGTAAAACAGACTGGCAGAATGTGGGAATTCGTTTTTTTTTAAAGATTTTATTTTTCCTTTTTCTCCCTAAAGCACCCCGAGTACATAGTTGTATATTTTTTAGTTGTGGGTGCTTTTAGTTGTGGCATGTGGGATGCCACCTCAGCGTGGCCTGATGAGTGGTGTCATGTCTGCACCCAGGATCTGAACTGGCGAAAGCTTGGGCTGCCGAAGCAGAGGGCACGAACTTAACTACTCGGCCACAGGGCTGGCCCCTGTGGGAATTTTTTTTTTAACAAATTTTCAAGTGCTAAGTTTTTTACGTCTTTATGTTTGCGTAAGAGCCATTGCACTCAGTGGTCATCATCTTTCTTCATAACTACATTCCAGGATTAGAATATTATTAAATGATCTTATTTCACTGAACAAAGTTTACAGCCCTGGATCTTTAGCCAAAGTAGCCTGCTGCATTCTGATGAAGGCAGAAGGGCTTTAAAATAGAAAAACAAATCAAATACCTTAATAGCAATAAATAATACATTGCTTTGAAATTCTGTGGTAGTGTGAGGAAGAAACAGGATCAAATGAGTAAATGATGGTACTATTCTTTCCTTCACTGTAGATGAAATAAACTCTTCAAGAGGCCAGCCCTGTGGCCTAGTGGTTAAGTTTGACGTGCTCCACTTTGGTAGCCTGGGTTTGGTTCCTAGGCACAGACCTACACCACTCGTCAACAGCCATACTGTGGTGGTGACCCACATACAAAATAGAGGAAGACTGGCACAGATGTTAGCTCAGGGCAAATCTTCCTCAGCAAAAAAACACAAAAAAGCCTCTTCAAGCAATTCTTTTTGACTTCCACCAAGATGTTGTCTCTATATGCATTACTTTATTTTAAGGGAATTTGGTTTTTTTATTGCTATCTCTTTCTGTCCTTCTTTCAAGTATTGTGGAAAAGGGGGAGAGAGGGTCAAGCAGTTTATAGTTATTTAACTGGTGTAAATGGAGAAGTTGCTTATTGAGATTGAGACCCAATGGTGTAATCCTCGATCCAGCTAGGCAGATTGTATACCCACACCAGTTCTCTAGGCATTAGTTTTCTTTAATACTTTAATAACTGTTGTATTGATTACCTACTCTGTGGGCGGCACATCCCAAAATCTATCTCGAATCCATATAACAGCCTGACATATTGGTTGCCTTCTTCAGATGAAGAAAATCAGAGAAGTTACAAATCAGCCAGATTAACACAGCTACTAATTGTCAGAGCCAGAATTCAAATTCTCATCTGTCTCACTCTAAAATTTGTATTCTTCCTATAATGTTGCATTGTTAATGAACAGAAGATCAAATAATTTTATATTTTCACTTCTAATCATTGACATAAACATTTATATTGAGGAAGCTTAAGTTTTTTCTTTCTCATTTGTATTGTAAACAAAATTAATGAACCTCCAGTAAAAACAAGGAACTGTTATCCCAAGTCTGTAACAAATGGGATGATTTCCTTATATCCCCTGTCCTTTTTGTTCTTAAAGATATGACCTGAGTCTTCCATTCAACTGATTGAGTCTTCCTTCCTCTTCACATCTAGTAAGGCTTCTCTCCACCAAAGACGGCAAACTCTGATGATAGAGCAGATTCTCTCACCAGCTTTTCTTCTGAAAAGTATAAATAAAAGTAAAGTAAACACTTAATGCCTTCACTTTCTCTAGCAAAATGTTAGGAAGTTTTATATATAAGCTTTTTACATAGCCCCAAGTGGTTGTCAAAATGCTAACAAGTTACTGTTTTCCTCAAATCCATATAATACCAAAGCAAGTAGAATAGTGGTAATATACTCCTGGAAAGGAATAGTCTTGTCATTGGTAGTTGAAAGTGGATGGTAGAAAATTGTATTCCAGTAGTAATAAAGCACATGTATTGCAGGTTATTTAGGAAAGGAGCAATTTAAACAGCACATGGTAGGAGTTACCTATGAGGGAATGGCAGATAGTTCTTGCAGATCAATAAATCGCTTTATTCCTCATTAAATATGACTGTGGTGTGTTTATCCACATCCTGGAAGGCAAGGCCAAGAAATGATTTGGCCTCTTTTCTGTGGAATAAGACTACTTTGGCCTCATCCCACTATATGTGGGCTTGAGGGCAGCCCAGGCCCTTGGCCCTATACAGCTTATATTTTCACAGATTTGGTTGTACGTTTCTAGGCCTGTACTCAGATCTACGGTTTTAGTCAGTGATTACTTAACATAACTGCAGTAGAGTATTGATTAGAGTCATCAGGTTATATGTAAAGGTTTAATTCCAGAACCAGCAGTTTATCCTCATGTGGTGCCTCTATAATGGTGACTTGTTAATAGCAGGGAGAAAGGCTTGCCTGAAAAGGACAAACTGATGATAGCGATGCGCACTGATCAGCTCGCGACCCCTACTCCAGTTATCATGGAGTGAAATAGCCTCGGGAAGAAGCCATTGGCCTTTCTGTGTTGCTGGCACGTCTATATCAGAGATGTCCTGTTCCTCTGACTTCCTAGTGGGAAGGGAGTTCCCCACCCCCCTACCCTGGATGCTCCACATGAACCTGTCCCAATCCCACTCCACAGTGGTACAGGCAGAAATTTTGCTGGGAGGAGTGTGGATCAGAGCCTGGTGATGTTCTGTAGTGCCTTGCTGCCCAGATCCCATTTGGTTTGATTTATTCGATATCCATTTACTGAGTACTTGCTGTAATCCTCAGGCCCTGCTATATTAGTTAACTTGGGCTGCCGTAACAAAATACCACAGACTGAATGGCTTAAACAGCAGAAATTTATTTTCTCACAGTTTTAGAGGCCAGGAGTCCAAGATCAAGATTCCAGCTGATTTGGTTTCTGGTAAGGAATCTCTTCCTGGCTTACAGGTGGCTGCCTCCTCGCTATGTCCTCACTTTCCTCAGTGGGTGTATGCAGAAAGGGAGAGATTGAGACCAAGCTCTCTGGTATCTCTTATAAGAACACTAATCCTATAAGACAGGGTCCCACCTTTATGACCTTATTTAATCTGTTTCCTTAGAGGCCTCCATCTTCAAATACAGCTACACTGGGAGTTAGGGATTCAACATATGAATTTTGGGGGGACACAGACACTCCATAACACATGCCATGGGTCTTCAGAGAAGGAAGAGCCCCTGTGAACAGTGAGACATGGGTAATGTAAGATTTGAATAGTCTTTAATGACTGGCTGAAAATTTGAAATAAGGATGGAAACATACACTGCAGCCTCATTGTGAGGGGCTTTGAAGACCTGCAGGTAGTCTGGACCTGACCTTGACAGGTCACAGGATCTAAGGATTATGTAGAACAGAGGAACTGCAGAACAAAGATATTTCAGGAAGAGTCCCCTGGCAGGGTGGGTAGAAGGTACAGGTTCTATGGTCCCTCTTGTAGCAGCTTTCTCAGTCTTTGAAGCCTGCCTTTTGTGCTCACCTCTGTCCTCTCTTGATACAAAGAACTGAGATAGTGGGGCACGCTGCAAGACTTGACTTATTGCTGGTGTCACAGATGTCATTTCTTCATCCAGCCAGGTCTTCTAATAAAAATCATAAATGTGTTGACCGTAAACAAATAGACAACCAATTATTTCTCCAGCAAAAATGGGTTTTTTGGGGATCAACAGAGAATTGTGATTCAGGATCTGCAACCATGGCAAGCCACCTACAAGTTCTGAGCAACAAGGGGAGGGGAAACTCTTTTATAGAGGGGAAGGGGAAGTTGGGAAGGCTATTGTAAACAAATAGTCCATTGGAGGGATTGAGAGTTTGAAGTATAGTGGCTTTTCATTGGCTGAGTTGCGACTATATCTATTGGCTGAGCTCTTGGGCAAGAAGAAGTCTTTCTTCTTCCTTTTGGGCTCTGCTATCTTTGTAGGGCATGAGAGCTCCCCCTCTGCCCTCCCAACTCCATTTTAAATGAGGTTTCTGTTTATTAGTTTTCACTAATGTCATACTAGGCCAAATCCTTATTTCCTAACATTTTGTGAGTTTGTGTAATTGTATTCTAAGAATAAACCTCTGAAGGTAAGGATTGGTCCCAAAGCACCATTATGAATCTCTCATCTCTGACTACTTAAATTATTTTATTTCCCCTTTTCAGCTATTTCACTTCTGAGCAATGATGCCCCTTAAAATTTTCCTACTCACTTTTTACACTTTGCTCCATTTATACTTACTACCCTGTTCTCTCTGTGGGGAGGGAGGCAGTGAAAAATAGTTTCTCAAAGTGTGGACCTAGGACCAACTGCATCAGAATCACCTAGGTGTTTGTATAAATGCAGATTCCTGGGCCATAGCCCAGAGCTGTAAAATCAGTCCCAGAGGTGGGAGCCGCAAATCTACATCTTTAATGAGTGCCCAAGGTAATTGTCTGATGACAATTGGTATAGTATTTTAGAATACAGACTTTGAAGTCACTCAGACCTGAATTTGAATCCTGCTCTCTCCACTTATTAGCTCTACCATCTTGGACATCTTGAGCTCTGCTTCTGTTTCCTCATCTGTAAACTGAGAGGCAGAATAATCTATCTGTTTAGAGCACAGACTCTAGAGCTGAACTGCTGGGTTTGAATCTCAGCTCCACCAGTTACTTGCCACGCTACCTGAGGCAAATGACTTAACTTCCCCGGGCTACGATTTCTTCATTTGTGAATCAGAGATAATAACCTGCCTCGTAGGTTGTTGTGAGATTTAAAACAATTTATGTAAAGTGTTAGAAGGCAGGGTGTGATTTTTTTTTCCCCCACCTCCAGGACATATTTGACATGTCTGGAGACTGTTTGGTTGTCACAACTGGGGAAGCAGGGAGTGGTTCCAACACCTACTGGGTAGAGGCAAGAGATGCTAGTGTGATCCTGCTATGCACAGGACAGCCCTCCACAACAAAGAATTATCTGGTCCAAAATGTCAATAGTGCCAATTTCGAGAAACATGGCTTAGAACAGGCACATAATAAGCACTGTGTACATTTGGGCTACCATTGTTGTTTACTATTGTGAGAATAACAAGCCTTACTCAAGTATTATTGTTAGGAAATATATATTTAAGCATAGTACCTAGCACTCATCAAATTTAGAGGTAGTGTTTGTGGTGATTATTATTAAGAAGCCAATATCTGTAAACACAGTCTTTTTATATAGAGCAGATCCTATTTAAAGAAGTCATGTAAATAATGTAATGTAAATAATGTAAATAATGACTTTGTAAATGTAAATAATGTAAATAATGACTGTAATGTAAATAATGTAACGTAATGTAAATAATGACTTTGTTTAACATATTTCAAAAGTAGAACACATCTATAATCATTAATACCTCACATTTCAATAATAGCTTTATTCTTTTCAAAGCACTTTTCTTCATCTTCATAATCAAGCATTTATTGTTGCATCTTTACAGTACACCAAGCTTGCCTGGTGGTACCAGTGTGGTGGAAAGAATATGGATGTTCGAGTTGGATAGTATCAAATGCAGATCCTGACTATACCACCTAAGTACCTGTGTAATCTCAGGCAATTCATTTCACTTCTTTCAGTCTCAGTTTCCCCATCTGTAAAATGAGAATAATTGCATCTACTTCCTGAGGTGTTTTTGTGAATTAAATGGAAGGTGTGTGGCTTGTGCAATGTCAAGTACGAGTAGGTTCTGAGCAATTTTAGTTCCCATTCTCTCCCTACATCCAGGCCCTCAGTGAGCCCGCAGTGTTTTTGGAGAGTCTAGGGTACATAATCATCTACCTCCTCTGATGCAAAGGCAGCCAGGCAGCTGAGGGAGATTATGGGGAAAGTGGGAAAAGGTGTAGTGACTTGTTTCTCTAGTACTTCTGGGCATGCAGAAGAAGTCCAGATCCCTAGAAAAGCTCTTTCATACCCTACCTGGGTCAGTCCTGTTGGAGAGGCTTGTAGGTATTTTCTTCTAATGTCTTGCTTTTTCAGGAAATATCCATCAATATCTCACCCCTTTCTTTAGAAATGAGCTAAGGCCAAAATGGTGATGCAGACACATTCCTTCTGTTACCACCTACAAACATAGGTTCTTTACCCGCGACACAAGAGGGGCCAAATAAAAACTAGAATACCAGGCTTATGGCAAGGAAAGGGTTTTTATTTCAGGTGATATCAGCCAGGAGATGAGAGCAAGCCTTCAAATTTGTCTCGTTTCATATCTCCCCAAAAGAGGGGAGGCAAGGGGTTTTAGAGGTTTGTGAGGAATGTAGCTGTTTGTAGATGGCAGGGGGGAGTCAGGGCCCTTGCTGGTCAAAGCTTTCCCGCCAGCCTGCACTTGGCCTTGGGACACTACTTACAGGGAGGAGGAGGAAGAGATGATATGAAATCCAGGTGGTTGTCCTTGGCTGTTTGTCTCCATGGCGGATAGTAGATTCTGGAACCAGTAAGCCAGGGAGTTAACAGAGGAAGAGTGCTTTGGTTTTAACCCCATATATCCTGGGTTTAATGTAGGGGAACTGATATCAGAGCCAGCATTAATTCTGCCCTATTTTATGTTCATTTCTCAATCTTGAAGGATTTGGGGCAATGACCAATTTAGCTACTTCCTGCTGAATAAGGGCATAGGTTGTTTTATCTTGTTGAGCCAGCCTTTTCATAAGGCAGTGATGCAGGTGGGCTTTCAAAGTTAGGTCTGTGTTGCATAAGTAAGTAACCAGTTATTTAATAAGAAGCATTTCTAGAGAAACAAAAAGAAAAAACAAGGTCAATGGTTGGAGCAAATCATAAACCAGTTCCTGAGCCCAGGGGGCAGCCAATCAAGATTCCTAAAAGTGAGGGTCAAAGCATCTTTTGCAGTTTAAAATGTCTTGATGGTGTCATCAGGCATTCAGGTAGCTTTCTGAGTGGCTTACACAGCAGCAGGCATGAATCTGTCTTAAGTTTACATCAAGTGCTCCAGCTTCAGTTTTTAAGGCTTCAGGAAAAAGGGCAGGTTCAGTTCTCAGTGATTCCAAATGAAAATGATAGAAAAAAATGGAAACATTAGTTTGGAGATTTGTTATTTGAGATATTTCAGGAGACTGGAAGAATTCAGGATCCAGTCCAGTTTACAGATATAAAACAAAAACCTCAAAGACAATTAATGGAATTAGAATATAATATCCATGAATGTGTATTATAGTTTCTATTGAAACATAATTTTTCTCTCTAAAATCACCCTCATTTTTAGCAAAAATACTAGTTGTAAAATAAGTTTAGTTTTAATAAATTTGGCCCAATTGTTTACATAAGTACAGTAAGAATAGCAGTTGATCATATAGGTTCTTTTGAATCTGCTTTGCTGGAACTTTTTACAAGGAATCTCAGATTGAACTTTAAAGGCCTCTCAAGGCCAGGAAAGCCAGACCAAGAACTTGTCATCAGATTTTGCCTGCAATACCTACAAATTTGGGTGAATTCCTCTCTTTGAGAGGTTTCCCAAAATATTGAGGTTCCTTGCACCTGCCAGGGGGAGTGACATTCTTTACTCAACCTTACCAGGTTACTGGGAACCCATAAGCAAGGTACTAGGCCAATATTTCCAACTGGCTTTACTCCAGAAAGTCAACCTTTATTTTTCAAAAGCTGTCTTGTCATATCTAAGCCTGTTGGTTTTTTTTTAAATATGACATTCCAGTCAAAGCCTTGGTAATATAACTAGTGTTTCCAATTGTGTCCTGTTATAAGACAAACAGATTCTTATTGAACTTATGCAGACAACTATATAGCCATGAAAATAAGAATACTTACTCTTTAAGAATTTCCAAATTCTGGAGGGATCAGGTAGGGAGAAAAAGATAAATGTTTCGATTTTGTTTACAAATGTATGATTTTATCAAATTGCTATAAATCATAGTTAGCACAAGAGAAAAGAGGCAATGATTTTTTTAAATCTGAGGAAACAAAACACAAAACGTTTTTAAAAATCAGTAATATTTTAAACAAGAAGTCATAAAAATTATAATCATCTTCATCAGTTCATTTAGTCCTGTGTAATAGATTTTTTATCTTAATCTTCTCTTGGTAGTTTTATGAGGTCATCAGTTTCTCCATTAGAGTTCTGTAATTTATCTAGCTCAGTTTATAATCTGAAAGTTTATCATAAATCTGTATTTTAGAGCAGGTGTCAGTCTTTTCCATGAACTTTTCTGAAGGTGAAACATATTTGCAAAAACATCAGAGTAAAACAACTGTCCATAAATAACAAAAGACTTAAAAATGACAATTGACAAAGATACTTGACTATTTCTGTGACATATAACACTTTGAAATAACCAGAATTAAGACTGATAACTAGAACAGATCAGAGTTTTAGTAATGTTATACAGCCTTTAAAACATTTTTATCAATAACATTTACCCATACAATATCATAGGTCCCCATGTTTAATTATCACTTTCACCACGGTGACAGTTAAAGAATTTTAGGTGAACGCAGAGAATTAAATAGCTATAAGAAGAACTTCGGCATCTCTGATTAAGGACCTGATAAAAACAATATAGGATATTTATTTTGATAAAACATAAAATCTTTATTCTTCTGGTAGACTCCTCAAAGAAAAAAAATCTTTCATATTTTTGTTTTTACCAATAGCAGACTAAAAGTTTAGGAAAATTATCTTTTTAAGAAAGAGAAGACCAAGTTTTAATTTTGTACCAGATTACATTAAAATTTATTTACAGAATTAAATTTATTTTAATCTCAGCCAACTTGACCATACATAAAACTCTTAGGGGTTTTACTTTCATAAACCTTTTGTCACTTATTTTTTACATTCAGAATTTGTCCCAGGTTTCCTTTCTTCCCTTCAAGTACTTTAGGACAAATTTATCTTTTTTTAACCCAAGAAGCAAAAATACTTTTATTTTTATACCTTGTTACTGAAAACATATATTTTATTTTCCTTGTATACAAATATTTTTTCCTTAATTTTTAGTAGCTTTAATTTCATATATTAATTAGAATTTTTAACTCTTAGAAACCTTAAATTCTAAGTAAAAACCGACTAGGCAATTATAAACTTTTTTTTACATTAGCATTCTGAGGCTTGACAAATTTACAAATACCTTTGATAATTTTTAGAAACGTTACTTTATAGTAATAAAACACAGATGTGTTTATTGATAGACCCAAATGCTTTTTAGTTTTTCTGTAATAAGCCAAAAGTAGATAAACTTAGACATGTTCAGCAATAATAATGTTTCAGTATTCCATCCTACCCAAAAATGACCCAGATATTCAACAGATTTTGTTATTTAACTTAACATAGTAAAACTCTAATGTTTTAGGTTACCAAAAAGATTTTGGAAGCTGTTTTTTAAGTATACAGACCATAAAACACAATTATTATACTCAAAAACTTTTACCCATTTTTATCTATTTAAATTATTTGTTTTTAGGAATCATGTTTAGATTACTCTCAAAGACTTTGTGTGACATCAAAGCAATTAACCATCATCTTAAATTGTTTTAAGTACATATAGCATAACACATAATTATTGTTAAAAAATTTCTCCAAAAACATTTATCCTTTTACATTTAGTTTACCTGTTCTCAACAATTATGTTTAGATCGTCTACGAAAACCTCATGAGACATTAAACAAAATCAGCTATTATTCTAAGTTATTGTTCTTATTGACAAATTTTGTAACAGAGAGAACATGAGCTTGTTTGACCAGTAAACCCAGGCTGTATGTCTGCCTTATATCCAATGCTGATAACTTTGAGGACATACCTATTTTAAATCAAACCAGCAAACTTAAACAGGCTTTTATTTACCAAAGATCATTTTATATTATGTTAAGCAACTTTGTCTTTTAGAATTTTCTGTATGTTAATCAAAGACTGGATTCCATTGTGAGAGATTTTGAATCCTCTCTTTTAGGGGTGACCTCTAAGGTGGACTCATCTGAAACAGAGGTTCCCCAGAATGGCCATTACAATTTCAAATTATCTCAAAGGTTTACTTGTTTTCACTTGCTTAATTTTAGATCAGGAATTTGAGGGGAGTTGAAGTGGCAAATTTCACCGAGAGAAGAGCGAGAAGCAGCAGATTTGGCTTCTGCTGATAGCATGTTTAATTATTTAATTATTTTCTCTTAAAGAGGCAGTAAAATATTTCTGATTTTATTTAGAAGCCTCAAAAAATTAAAATAGGCTTCCTGTTGTTGTAGCTGGCTTTTTCCAATTGCATACATCAGTTTGGGTAAACTGAAATTGCCCCATTTTGGCTATTTTAAAGTGAGATCTCCCCTAGCATGTTTAATCAACATCGCCTAAAGGGTGGATTTATACGCTTTTACAATATCAGGTAGGGGAAACATTCCCCAGAGACATAATGTTTATCTCCACAACATAATTTATGATATAGTCGGGCAAAAGAGATGTAATTATTTTACATATAGCCCATTTAGATATACCAATTTTTACAAACCTTTATCTTAATTTTCTTAACTCTTATACTTCTACTTATAACTTGTATTAGAATTCCATTAACAAGTTTCAGTATTACAATATGGTATAGGAGAAGCATTCCCAGTTAGACATAACATTTATTCCCAAGGAAAACATCCAGGCAAAGTTGACATAACCTCTTCATATAATATTAGCTTAAACACTTTAATCTTTCTAGTTTTACCAACTTTAGCAGCTTAACTGTTGCCCCAAACAATTGTTAGTCAGGTTTCTCACTCTGATTTTTGCCTCCTGACCTTTTCGGTTTTTTCAAACTGGGATGAATAGAACAGGTTTGTCTGATGTCCTTTAATGTTGGGGGGCCAATACGGGGTGACTTTAGCCCATCCAGCCTTAGGCAGTGTTTCATTAAAACCTTTGTTTTAACTTTATGTCTGCTCTATTTACCCCATTTTCCTTTTTAGTAACCAGTTAAAGATTTCCATCCTGTTGGGATGAGTCCTATGACTCTTCCCTTTCTGATTTCTCGTTGTTAACTTAATGTTTTCATTAGCATCTATAAGACCACGAGAAGAAGCTGAGACCCCCAAGTTTGATTAAGGTTTTAAGACTAGTCACTGTATTTTCCTTTTAATTTGGTCTTTGCATAGGTACCAATAAAACAGCTGTTTATGACGAGAGCTCTCTAAAAATTTTCCAGCTTAAGGATTCATTGTCTGGCCATGTTCTCTCCAGAGTTAAAAGAATATTGCAGCCATGCAGTGTTACAAAAGAAAATCATCCCTTTTAGACATTGGCTTATGACTATAATTAGATCATCTACTCAGAATTAGCCCCAAATGGACTCTGCTTGGGGACAGACAGCATGTTTCCCTTTCCAATACACAGAGACAGACACACAGATCAAGACCCAGAAAAGCCAGACACCAGTGAACCAGTCCCCAGATTAAGGGTAGAAAATCCTACAACTGTTCCCACTCTGAATGTGTGCCCAGATGGCCCCTCCACGAACAGAAAGGACCCCAGATGGCCTCTCTGCAAACAGAAAGGGCCCCAGATAGCCCCTCCATGAATGGAAGGGACCCCAGAGGAGGGGAGGGAAGTTCATGGCCCTCCCTGAGGCAACTTACCCTATTTCAGAGTTCGTCGACTCACCAGAATGGAGAACAAACAAACACAAATCTAGAGCCTGTTTCATTGCCATAAGAAAATGTGCCCAGGGTCAGTGGTGCCAAGCCAGATGGAAAGTACTGTGGACAGTCCCTAGGGCAAATCACCTAGGCAGCTGCTGGCCTGCTTCCTAGGAAATCCCTGTCAGTCTGGGGCCGCAGAGCTACAGGCAAGAGCCTCCTGGCTGGCTCACCAGGTTGTTACCGCCTACAAACATAGGTTCTTTACCCGCGACACAAGAGGGGCCAAATAACAACTGGAACACCAGACTTATGGCAAGGAAAGGGTTTTTATTTCAGGTGATATCAGCCGGGAGATGAGAGTGAGCACTCAAATTTGTCTCATTTCATCTTGTCTCCCCAAAAGAGGGGAGGTAAGGGGTTTTAAAGGTTTGTGAGGAATGTGGCTGTTTGCAGATGTGTGTGTGTGTGTGTGTGTGTGGCGGGGAGGGGAGGGGATGGAGTCAGTGGCCTTGCTGGTCTGAGCTTTCCCACCAGCCTGTGTTCGGCCTTTCGAGACTGTTTGCAGGGAGGAGGAGATGATATGGAATCCAGGTGGTTATCCTTGGCTGTTTATCTCCATGGCAGATAGTGGATTCTGGAGCTAGGGATCCAGGGAGTAAGCAGGGAAAGAGTGCTTTGGTTTTAACCCCATATATGCTGGGTTTAATGTAGAGGAACTGATATCAGGGTCAGCATCACTTCCATACCTCTGTTATTGGGAAGGGCAGTCTTATTTTATTGCTCTTTTCCAAGATTAATTTATCTTTTCTGTTAATTTGCACAGATGCCATTCTGACTTTGTATTTCATAGGATTTTAAAACTGATTTTTCTTAGTATTATGAAGGCAGCAGTGACTTACAGTGGCCTGTGTTTTTATCTACTTTGCTGTCTTGCAGTCTGGTGCCTTGAAGATACATTTAATTTGCTATTCACATCTGTTAAAAAAAAAAAAAAAGAAACTGTGGAGTGCCTGAAAATTAGAGTCTATTCAAGACCTTGCGCGTGGCTGCCAGTCTCCCCTTTCTGAGACCTAGCTGCTTCATTCATACCAGTAAGAGCTACCTTTGTTTGACCAGACTATGTTAGACGTATTAGCAAGCACTCATCAGATCTCAGTTAAAAGTTAATCTCAGTTCAGGATAATAAGTTTGAAGTTTTCAGTTAAACACTACAGAAGGCTTAGTGGAAAATTGAAGACACTAAGATAGTGATCAATGGGCACAATACTTTTCTACCTGAGAATGCCAGTAATTGGAAAATGTAGCAAAATCAAGTTGATGACCTGGAAACTAAGATAGGGTTAAGAAATGTCACATTGGTGGGGGGTCCTAGAGGTAAAGAGACAGAAAGCAATGGAGTTTTCCCTCCTTCCAAAAGATTAAAGGTTTGGGATTTGATAACTTTGAACTCTCTTCCTCACGTGTCACTGCACATCCCATTTCTGCAAAAGTCCATCATCCCCAGCAACCCCAGAAATAAGCAGCTCTGGAAACCAATAACAAAGTCATGAAATGCTATTTCTCATGTGCTTTGATCTGATTTTTAGGGGTAAAAGGAGGTCTTTAAAATCACACGTTTGTTTTTTGGCTGTCTTGGGCAACTAGAGACAGCTGTAGCTGATCACGAGAGCTGGCAAATGGGAATTTAGAAAACCATTTGCCCCAAGAGGCAGATATCTTGTATAGAAGGCTGATTTCATTGACCATCCCTTCTGAAGCTGAATGAAGGTGGTTGAATTTGAAGATAAAGTTGAACTGAAATTCTGGAAATACTTGGATACATAAAGGCCTTTAATTTGTTCTAATGTAGAATTTGATTTGCCTTTTTTAAAAAGTACATTCAAGGGGCTGGCCCCGTGGCCAAGTGGTTAAGTTTGTACACTCCAATGCGGTGGCCCAGGGTTTCCCCCGTTCGGATCCTAGGCGTGGACATGGCACCACTCATCAAGCCATGCTGAGGTGGCATCCCACATGCCACAACTAGAAGGGCCCACAACTAAGAATATACAACTATGTACCAGGCGGCTTTGGGGAGAAAAGGGAAATAAATACAATCTTTTAAAAAAAGAACTTTAAAAAAAAAAAAGTACATTCAGGTATTATCAGAATTTTTACAGAAATCTATCTTGAACAAGTTTTCCAGGGTTAAAAAAAAGGATTATTTCATTTGATGGTGTAATGCTTAATCCTACCACCTGGGTAAACCAAGTGAGCTTCCTGTAGAAGATTGCTTCCGCAGCTTTGAATTATGTATGAATATTGCAGACTCATGAGATATAACCTTACCAAGGGATTCGTTTGTATAACAGGCAATCTGTAACAATGTTACTGTTTCCTTTGAACACCTTAAGTTCATTCCCCATGTAAAGAAAATGAGATGTCTTTGTGGAGATCGTGACATGATTTTTTAAGCATCAGGTCAGATATACCAAATCTCAATTAAAAACTGGTCATTAATGAAAAACTGGTTGAAGAATTTGAGGTACAGGCAAACGTGTGTTGTCTTCCATCATGAAAGAAGAACAAATGCTGAGAGTCCAGAAAAAGAGCAGCTTAAGTCAGAGTTTGACCCAACTTGATGATCAAGTACTTAGATGTCAGTGCCACAGTTATTGCAGACATTCTGCATTGCATTATAGAGCTACGGATTGTTTCAACATGAGTTTAAATAGAAGAAATAGAAAAGCCATAACTTCCTCTTTGTGGGCCATTTATCAGTTAACAATTCTGTTTTATAGGAATTGAATATCAAATTGTACTTACCCTGAAAAAAAATCTAGTTACCCTCATCATCATTTGCTATTAAGATGTACTGAGATATAGTGTATTAAATAGATTTCCTGTCATTTTATTTTAAAGAATTTTTTACCACCTGTCTCATAGATGAAATGGGGGAAATCTTCATTTTCTTCGTTATCTCCTTCCTGATGTTGTCACCTAGTTTGTACAGAAGATAAAAGTAATAGGGAAATAGAACCTGAGTTCTCTGATTGGAATTTTGTTGTTTTCTCCATTACCTTAAACATTTCCCAATGAAATAGTGGTGGTGAACCATTTTGTTAGGAGATATAGCCTGTATTTGGAAAGTGTCATTTTACTATTTGGGAAGGTTTTCTGATTTTATATCTAAATATGAAACATTTAAAAAAATCAATGGTCAAAAATTACAGTCACTTATAAAATTAATATGCGTAAGATTAATTGTAAGATTTTACGTCCTTTTTTCTTTCTGGACTATTTGTCTATTTCTACATGGTGACTGAGTCAACCTTCTCTGATGCTGTTCTCGATTCTTTTTCATTTTCTAGTCACAGCATGTTCCCACATCTAAGCTTGGACTCTCAAAACCTCTCCCTTTGTCTCTGTATCTCTCTCTCACCATTTTAATCATACAAGGAGCTGTTCTTCCCTCAAGCATCAAGACGTGACATATCATTGATGCATTTTTAAAAATTCTTCCTTTTAGACACCTCTGTCACTGTAAGTGCAGATTAAACATCTTAACATCCATTTGCAAATCTGTGTGATTCTACTTTCAACTCTCTTTGCATAGTCCTTTATAGTTGACAGTTATTTTAATTGGTGATTTAATATACCAGTGTACTTATTTAAAATGTGCTTATGAAAATTAATCTTTATGTAGAATATAGGTTGTGCTGCCCTGGTCCTCACAGAGTTAATAAAACTAGCTTTCACTTTGCTTAGCTCTGTAAAGGTAACTTGGCACATTTCCCAGACCAAACCCCTAAGGTAAAGGTCAAGGTACAGCGGATGGTATTAAGGTGCAGAATTCGAGCCTCTCATATCTTGCCCAACTTGTAGTCCTCCTGAACTCAGTGGGTTCTCTGGTTCATCAGAGCTTCAGAACATGATTACCAGACTGAAGAAGGCCCTGTAGAATATCCTTTAATGGGAAATTGTGTGAGTGAGTACAGTGGGTGAGTTTTAATATTTCTTGCTTCTTAGCATCCTTATGTTGTTTTGAGAAGCCTTTAAGAGGACGGAGCTGTGTTTCATTTATGTGGGAACAGGCCCGGGGAATTTCTCACAGGTTGATAGCAGCAACTCTTTCTGTGGTTTTCACAGTAGCTGAGGCTTGTTGTAAATAGCCCAATCCCTGGGAGAAAAACAGACACCTAAGGATAGAGTCATGGTTTCTCAACCAGCCTTCCCTAATCCTTTTTGACAAATGGAAAGGAGAGCTTTCTTTTAGTACTAACGAGGAGATTGGGGGAAGAAAGAGAAAACGCAAGAGCAAGGCTACAGAGATTAGGAGGCTAAAAACAGCTTTTTAGGAAACCCCTTAAATTGACTCTAGATTAAGAAGAGAATGTCTAGAGATTTAATGTTTTTCCTGCCGAGGGGGATTGATATTTTTAAATCACTTTATATTTCTTGCTTTGAAATCAGAAATGGCTTATATTAACTTTTGCCCAGCAAAGATCGTTTTCCCTCTCCTGAAACGTGTTGATAACTATTCTGTGATCTACAATCCTGACACTAAGTGGTGTCTGAGAGTGTCTCAGAAGTGTCACTTTGCTTTGTCTTTGCTAATGCATGGAAATAGAGCCCCTTGTTACTTTGATTTTATGATGGTCCATATTATGAGAAACCAGCTTTTTCGGAGCCCATCCTTTTGGGTTGATGACTTAGGGCAGCCAGTTATGAAAAGGCAGCACACTTTGCTGTGCGGGGCCTCCTTTACATAAACCATCCTGTTGAGTGCTCCTGGAGTGATTCCTTCCCACCTTTCTTCTATCCCTGAGAGCTGGATCCCATAAAGAAACCTCCAGCGCATTGCTCACTCCCAATATAGAGATACCTCTGGCTCTGCCAGCTTTGAAATAATATTTTTGAAGTTGTATATCCAGCGGACTTCAAAGCTTATTTTTTTGCTCAGGCACATGCATAATTTCCATGATGAAAGGTTAAGAAGGTACTCCTCCTCCTCCAGATTCTACTCCTCAAATCCAGAGGTGATATATGTTCTGATGATACACAAAGTGCTTCTTTTAAAGAAACTTGTGTCACCATGACTCGCTGCCAGTTGAAAATCCAGAAATAACGTGTAATAGTATATGTTTTCTTCTTTTTCTTTGCCCATTAAAAAAAAAAAGAGCTGACAATTGTGTGACAGTCTAGGAACACATTCGTGGACTAGAAACCATTAAAGATGCCTGATTTTGAGTTTATTTCATTGACCAACCCAGTGAGATTTTCTCACTGGCCAGTTTTCTCCACTAACATTTAATGACCATTCCATCCCTGCTACTTTATAGTAACAAAATTGACAGTTAAGGCAAGGTAGGGAGTGGAGAAGATTGGAAGAGATAGCTATAAGCAAATGAGCAGGGAACAGTGAAACAAGACTGAGAAAACAATGTGCTATGGATGACCATACTCTGGTATGTGGCCAACAGGATGCTCCAGATTCATTTTAATAGATATGATTAACTAGAATGCAGAACTTTCTTTTCTCTTTGCCTTGCCTGCTGCATTAGATTGACGCTTCTGTCCTCCTGGCAACAAGACCTTCCTGGCCTCAGTTTACCTACTAAAACAATTGCTTAACTTCCTTATTTAGATAGTCTAATCTCAACTTTATTCCTGATCCTTTATTAAATACTTGAGTATGTAGTAAATACTATATACTAAATAAAGTAAATATATATAATATTTAGCAAATTTACTATACAATAGTAAATATCAAATACTTTACTAAATACTTGAATATATTTGTCCTTAACTAGCTAACAGCTTTCTCCACCACCACCATCACCACCTCCTACCTAAAAAAAATTCCACTCCTTACCTGTTATTCTCAAGCTTCCCTCTGAGCTACCATACCTCATCTACCAAACTGTATTCTCAGTATGTATGAATCAAGATAAATAGAAGTATCAGCCCGCATGAAGGACTGCCTTATATTCAAACAAGTATGTTGGGGCTTATGACCCATTGCTGTGTCTATAGAGCCAGTTATTTACATCTATGGCAAGTATATGCCTTCCATAAATCAAATTTTAGCAAGACCTTTGAATGCCAGTGATAATGGTCTGATTTGTTTCAGTCATGTGACCCATGAAGTGACGGAGGATTTTTCTCCTTGGGATCCAAGAACTGTTGCTGCAAAGCAAGATGGCGGGGGCTGCACTTCAGTCACACCAGCATTGCCCCTACCTGAACTGGAAAAGGAAGAGGAAAAAGAAGACACTTCAGAGCCTCTGGACATGAATCCCTGTAGTGCAACATACAGCAACTTAGGTAAGTGCAAATGTCACATAAGTAATAATATTTAAACTGTGGCTTTTTATGCACTAGCCAAGTACTGTACTTTCCTGGATAGTTTTTATTGCTCCATTGAGCAAAAGTTGGACAATTGGAGTTATAAATTTTAACTCACATCAGAAAAAGTTCTGGTGTTTACTAGGCATGTATTAAACACCTGCTACCACGAGCCTGTGCTAAGGGTCTGACTTGGTCCCTGCCTTGAGGGACTCACCTGGAGGGAAAGAGATGAACTTGTTAATAATTTCAGTTTAATATGATAATTGCAGTGATAGAGATACGGAGTATCTTTTATATTACACAGGAGAGGGTGTCAAAAGATGCCTTCCTGGAGGTAATTCCTGAACTGATTTAGCTGGTTGAAGGAGGGAAGGAAGAGTATTCCACCCAGAGGCAACAACATGAGCAAAGCATGGAGATGCAAAATAGCTTGATGTGTGTGGATACCACAACCATTTGGTGTTGCTTAAATGTGAACTGGAGAGTTAGACAAGATCATGCATTTCAAGCTAAAACCTTAGACTTTTTGCTGTTTGTGATAGTGACCCATCAAAGGGTTTTAAGCAGAAGAATAATGTGATTAGATTTGTGTTTTAGATCATCCACTCTGCAGGCCGCTCTGCAAGGATGGATTAGAGGTGAACTATTTGTTAGCCCAAAATCTGGTATTTGGATACTATTGCAGGACCACATAAATGGGAGAGGCCTTGACAAAGATAGTATGAGGGGGAACAGTGGATAGATTTAGGAGATATATAAGAAGCAAAATTACATAAGGCTTAGTGGTTAATTGGATATGAATAATGTGAAGAATCTATGATATATCTCAAATTTCTGGCTTGGAGTAAGCAGATTCAAGGAAGTAAGATCCCAATTATTGGAGATGTTTAGGCAGAGGCTGAGGGGCCATCTCTCAGAGGTGCAATGATGAGAATCCTATCCTACAAAGCGGATTGAACTAAATTATCTCTAAGGTTCCTACCAATGCAAAGTTTCTTCATTTTTCTAATCATCTTCACTCTTTTTCCTTGAGTGCCTAGTGACTTCTGATCTGTCCCACTCCCTTGAGTGTCCCATAGTTTCCTTCCTTCTGAAAAGCAAAGCATGGGGCTGGAAAAGGATTTCTCAGTGCTGTTCTCCTGTGAAATCAGGAGAAAGGTGAGTAGCATGAGCTGGACTACACATGCAAAGCACCAGCAAGATTCTTAAGGACCACTGACCAACTCTTACACCTGTTTGGAAACCAGTGGTTTATAGTATCAAAGCATTCTTCTACCTAGTTTCTCATCTCCTTTCTTCTTTGTCTTTTTTCTTCATCAGGTTATTGTAAGGAAAAATCATTCTAAGGTCAGCTAGCGTACTTGGAAATAAAGGAATCCTTAAGAAGGCCAAAAGGTTGAGGTAATACTGTAGGAGAAATGCTCTGTTATGTCCTTTCAGGAAACTCAATCACAACAACTCACATGCAGTTGAAAATACATTCTGTAAGGCAAAAGACTTCCATTCTAAGTTCTAAAAGCCCTGTATGATTTGTGAGTGGAGGAGACCATATTACAGTTTACCCAAGCAACTATCTCGGATACCATTTTCCAGTTGGAATGGATTTTATAGTCAAGTAAATTACTGAACTTTGCCCATTCTTTTGTGTTTTATGGAGCATGTTATAAAATTTAAAAATTATTGTTTATTTACTATAATATGCCCTCAAACAGCATAATACATCAGGAATTATCTCTCAGACTTTCTTACTGCACCAAAATTTCTTTCATGATGTCCTCAGTAAAATATATACTAATTTTTACTGATTGTGTGGTATCTTATGGCTTCTCTTCTTTATAAAGATCCATTAATCAATTAAAGTTAAATTATTTTATTTGTCTTCTCAACTATGTAGATTCTTAGCAAAACTAGAGCATTACTTCCATGAACGTTCCAAGTGCCTTACATATATTAACTCACTTCATCCTCACAAAAACCTTAGAAATTATTATCCCCATTTTTCCGATGAGGAAAATGAGGCAGAGTGCCTTGCCCAAAGTCACAGAGCCAGTAAGGATTGAACCAAGGTTGGAACCCAGTCGGTCTAAACCACTAGACTGGAACAATCATAACCACTAAATCCTTGTAAAATACTGAAGGACTGTAGCTGTCTCCCTTTTTTTTTTTAAGTCATCTACTTTGAGATACAAAATTTAAGACATTTTTTAAAAGATTATGATTACTTAGAGTACAAAAATACTAGGTTACAGATGCCCAGTCAGAAGATATCTTTCTTTCTACCTATTGCTTTACTTTGAAAAGTATGTGATGCTCATAAAATGTTGCCTGGTTTTCCTTAAGTGCCTAAGTGGCTGTGCTTGCCTCCATAAGGCATGATACATGATTAATTGCTTCTTTGGAAAGATTTTACTGTGTGAGCAAAATAACAACTGAGTAATAGATAGAGTTGACTCCATCAGTTCTACAAACTGAGGGGTTTTTATTGTTTTAATTTTTCGCTTTGCTGTTGTTGTTATTTGTCCTAATGGAACCATTATTTTAAGTGGCATTTGGAACTCACCTTTTTTAATACTTTCAGCAAATCATTTGCATGAAATTTTGAACTACCCCTTTGGGTAATTTCTTATGATTTAAAGCCCTGGTAGCTTAAAAAACATTTTATGCATGTGTTTAAAAACTGAGAGGATACAAAACCTCTTAATGTAATAGCTTTAGATGCTTTTAAATATTCCAGAACCATTCCATAAACACCACGTTCTTTCATTCTTTTTATTTTTCAAATGAGGCAGAGGATGGATGGACTGATGGAAGAACTTGAGGGAGGAAAGTTAAGGGTTACTATCATTTTCACTGTGGAATTTATTTCTGAAAATTACACTGTAAAGTGGGCTTAGGAAGCAGTTTAATATAGTAGGAAAAAAATGTAGGTTTGGGGCATCAGACATATTTTGTTTTATATGACAGCTGTGTCATTGACCACCTACATGATTGTGGCTCAGCCATTTACCATTCCTGAGCTTCAATTTCCTCATCGGAAATGAGGGAATAGTAACATCTGGTTTGTAGGGCTGATGGGGATAAAAGTACTTGGTACATAGAAGTGCTTAATAATTGTGAAGTTCCTTTATTTTTTCCCAAAAATACACTGTTACTTTCTCCTTCAAGTATGTTTGATGTGCTAGTCAGAAAATGTAGAGTAAAGTGGAAATCATTTTAAATGTTTATTAGAAATGTTGCGTAAGCAGAACAACAAAATATAAATCCAGAAAGTTGTGAGCTGCCTACACAACTAATGACTGAAGGTGTGAAACGTGATACAAGATATAGGACCCCAAGGTGGCTAATAGGGACCAGAGGAGAGATGACAAATAATAGCAACATAACCGTGACAGACCCAGTCCCTCAGGTCTGCTAATTATAGCAAAACAACAGGACGTGGTTTGGATTTGTTTTGTACTTTCCACATTTCTCAGATAGTTCTGAAAACTAATAAGTTAAAAGGAAAGACAAACTCAACTGGAATAGGCCTTGTTTACCTTACTTCAGAACCTCCCATTAGATCTCTACCCTTGAGAGATGGTCTCATCGCCCCACTGTGGCATAACAAGAGCTATTGTGATCCAGCCATTCCCACACAAAGCTACCAACTTAGGCAAACTATACATTTTTCTTTTCACCTTAGAGATTACTCTCCAGGGTTAATTCAGGTGCCTTTTTTTCTTGTCCTTAACATAAATAAAGCAAACTTTATTTTGTGTATAACTAGATTCTAGAGCTGCACTATCCAATATGATCAGTAGCTACTAGTCACATCTGGCTATTTACATTTAAATTCATTAAAATATGAATAAAAATTTCATCACAGAAAGTTCTATTGGACAGTACTGCCTGAAAGAATCAGTTATTTGGGAGATTTGTATTGTCTTCTGTGGGCACAAAAATCATATTGGCCTTTTGCAACTTGACAGCTTCTTAAGAAGATTGCTCCAGAGAAGCTGTTTTAGATCATGAGCTCCGCCTCCTCCATTCATTGACCAATGAATACAGTTTCTGCTCTACTTAAAAAAAAAAAAAGAGGGTTGCCCCTTACACAGTGGTGGTTTTACTCTCGGTGATGGTGACATGAGGTCAGTGAACAAACTCTGATCTATGACACCTTAATCTACCCCAAACTGAATTTAGCAGGGTATCTGCCACCCAAAATAATTTCTCAGAGAAGTCATAGTATGTTTTTTTAATCAGACCGTCAACGTTTTCCCCATGTTTCTTATGTCTATCTCAAAATGTCTAGCAGAAATATCGCTAGTTTTTTATCTGGCACACCTGACTACTTTATCAGCCTGCTAAAGTCAGTAGCTTGTAATGACTGCTCCTCTGTTGGAAATTAGTTGGCGACTTTAGCTCTCCTTCACTCACTTTGTAACTGAGTACTCTATACACTGCTTTTTATGGAGATCTATCAAGTCTCCATTGACTTAATAGATTTTTGGCTTGCTCCTGTTCTGTGTGCCTACAACTTAGCACATTACCTAAAACATACAGTAGGTGCTAGGAATATGTTTGAATGAATGAGCCAAAAATGACTTTTGCATTTGACTTTATAAGATTACTGGGTTGGAGAAATCAAGCTGTCAGAAAAATTCATGCAGGAAAATTTTAAGTCTCAGTTTATGTGTTCTGTTAATCAGCAGTCTTTTATTTCTAATATGAGGCTTAAGCCAGGGGTTTCCTAATTAAGGACTAATACAAGCCGTACCTCAGTTTCCTTTCTACATGTCCTCACAAGAAATTGTCCCATGTCTCATCTTACTTACCTGAAGCATCTCCTTAAGGCTATACCCTTCAAACACTGAAAGAAAACACCTGAAAGTCTTCTGTCTCCAGAACTTCCTTTTGCAGTGTATTGATCATCAGTGTTAAATTTTAAGGGGTACTTAAAAGAATGTCAATACATTGCTGGCCTTGATGTTGTAATTACAGAATAATGTCATCATAAATGGAAGCTTTTTAAAAGCAGTCATTCTGAAGAATACATTACCATTTGTTCATGTACTCAACAAATAATTACTGAGGAACTTCTATGTACTAGACATTATTCCACACAGTGCAGAGTTAATGATTTGAACCAAAGATTAAAAAGAATTGCACATTCTTCAATTATCTGGATGTTTAAAAAAAATAGATTGACAATTTTGAACTTTTGTTTGAACGTTTGTTATACTTTCTAAAAATGTAATTATTTCTGTTTAAAAAGAAATAATAGGCTGTGTCCCTATCTTTTAAGTTAGCTGCATTCGCATTTAAAAGTAGTTTCCAATATACTGGAATTAGTTGGCAGAGTACAATATTCGAATTACATTGATAACTTACCCCAAATAAATAATCTCTGTTCTTGGAGAGATTTTCACTTATGAGATATTACAAAACTTGAGTCTGTACACCACTGACATTCTTTAAAATAGTATCTGTATCTCTTTATTTGAGGCTAAGCTGGAAATGGTCTTTGGAGGTCAGCTTTGTTTTATCGTTTGGCATGAAGTTGATGTCCCCTCTAGTTTGCCTGTTGGTGCTTATATTTGACCATGATAGGACCCAGCACAGAAATAATGCTCATGTAGATTAGGACTCTTCCTCCTAAGCTGCTGTTGCCTGCTGCCATGGGATGATAAACAGTGAGTACTAGGTACAGTGAATAAGAGGCCTACTCATTTGACAAGGCTGGTGCTCAGTAGTGATGTGTGGCATCTATATTTATAAACTCCAGTGTATATTTGCCAGTTTGGAGATGATCATCATCTCTTCTTTTGTCCTCTCCCCTCCCATTCTGATCTATATTACTTATCATGAGGCTTGGAAAAACATTAGGGCTGAAGATCGAAATTACAATTTAAATAGAAAGATATATTCTGTTTATTTGGGCTTTAACACTTTCATTGAGTAAACATTTGTGGAACACCAACTATCTCCTGGCAACCAGACTAGGTGATGGAAATAGCAGTACTGTCTTCAAGGACTCTTGGTCCTTCAAAGACACACATGGAGCTGGACCCTTAAGAACCCATGTGAAAGTTGCTGTAATGCAGATATTTAAAGGCTTAATGAACTCCTCTGCCTGGAGGAGTCTAGGAGAGAGTCACTAAGATTTTGAGCAGACCTTGAAAGAGGAGTAGTTGTTTGCCAGATTAACAAGCAAGGGAGAACATTCCAGATAGAGGGAAGAGTATGTACAAAGGCCTGGAGCTTGAGAGAGAAGTGAATGTTCAACTAACTACAAGTAATTAACTCAGAGTAGCTTAAGTGCAGAGTGAAAGGAGGCAGAGTCGGGCAGATGAGACAGAGTGAAAAAACAAGGCTAGATCATAAATGGTATGTGTATAGCACAATGAGTATATCTTTTGCCTAGAGGAAATGGAGAGCCACTGAAGAATTTTGAATAGAGGGACGTGATCAGGATTTTTAAAAGATGATTCTGGGACCTACGATTGGAGGCAGGGAGACCACCCAGGAGACCTTGACATTTCTGTCTTGTTGGAATAAAGAGCTAATTGTACTCATTAGCATACTGCTACTGTCCAAATGGGTCATCACTAAGTGCCTTTATTCTCTAGCACCCTAAGATTGTAGTGATTGTCAGGTCTTAAGCAAACATTTGCTGTGGTTTGTCCTTAGTGTGTCTCCTATGATAGTGCCTTTCAGTAGATCTCTATAATGGTTTAGTTATTAGTTTGCATTTTTCAGTATGCAATCATCTTTAAAATGTTGATCTTATAAGTTTTAAGAGTCTTATATCAATCATTTTCCTTCTCAAGGAGTTTTAAACACCTTTTTGGCTTCTTTGAAGTAGTGTCATTAAACTATTCCCCTTTAATCCTTCGTCATTTGCTTTGCAGATGTGATATGGGGCCTTATCTCTCAGTCTGAAGAATTTTAAACAGGGGAACAAGTAAAGAGATAGAGTGTGGAAACTCAAAAAGAGAGAACAGTAAGGTTTGAGTGTGGTTTAGTCAAACATATTTGTCCAAAAGAACTTTTTTAGTCTATAGCAAGGCAAGATTTAAAACATAATTTATTTTTTTCTGTTTAGAGAGCTAGTATGCCACAAAAACGTAGAGTATGTGATATTATATCAGGCCTGCTGAAAGCTGAGTTTTAGTGTCTGGTCCCAGAGCCTTGAGAGGAATGTACAGGATTAAAAGTTTTAAAATAAAAACAGCTGAGATACCAAGCATTTAAAACATTGACCCAGATGATTGGAATTCACTTAGTAGAACTTGTTTTTCTTGGAGGAAAAAAATAAAAACACAAACACTTTTAGACTTGGGAGAATGGCTTGACCTACTTGCATGGGCCATGGAATGCTCATAGTTTATTTGGAAGGCAAGTTTTTGATTCCTATGTGGAAATCTCCTTAGCTCCCAAGAGATCGTATCCTGCTGTTTGGGAATAGAAGCCACTATTAAGTATCTTTGTTTCCTTACTGCCTTGGCTGTTCATTTTCATTTTGGAATCATGACCAACTCTGCTGACTCTGTCCTTCAGTCCAGCAGCCATTTATGGCACACCTGCTGCATGTCTCACACCACACCAGGTTCTGAGGGAATGTGACAAAAAATACACACACGTTATAAAAGGCTAGAAATGCTATGTTAGAGAAAAAAGTGATAAGAGAACACAGAGGAAGAGGTGGTAGCTCCCAGTTTGAAAATAGGGAGTAGAGAGTGGGGAAGGCTTCAGTGGAGAAGGGCCATTTGAACTGGGCTTAGGACAGAACACCTTTAGTAAGGCAGAGATGTAAAAATAAAAACAGTGCATATCAAAGGAACAGGAAGTAAGTGATTCAAGTGGGAGGGTTGATGAGAAATAGTGGTAGATAAGACTGAGAGACTTGACCAACTTGCTGAGGAGTTTGGACTTTGTTCTATAGGTAGTGGAAAGTGGCATGATCGGCCCTCTTCCACCTCCTCTGATAAGCATTAAAGAGCTACTGATGGTGATAGACCTTATCTCACTTGCCAGTTCTGAGGTAATTTAAAAAAACAAACAAACAGAAAATACTTTTGGAATCTTTATTCCTTCCTTGTCCATGATTATTTTTGTTTGTTCTAATTTGGAGAAATGGGTAGAAAATGGCACCCCATAAAGCCTCTTCTTGTTCCCACATTGGAAGGGGTGAGAATAGGTTCATGTTTCTAGTTTCTTCATTAATTTCTTCCTCCCTCCCTCCCCTCCTTCTTCCTTCCTTCTCTTCTTCCTTTCTTCCTTCATTCCATTCCCCTCTCAGCCAGACTCTTTGCTTGGTCCTAGGTTTACAAATGAAACACAATCTCTGCCCTCAATGAGAAAACCAGTAGGAAATTCAGACAGGGATACAAGGCAAGTATTCTAGTGGTGAGAGAGAAATGTTCACAGGCTATATCTGAGGTCCTAAGGAAGGAGAGGTCAATTTTGGGGAGTAGAGTAAGAAACTCTCCCCAGACACAGAATGTTTAAAGATAAGAGGAGAGGGAAACCATTCCTTGAAAAGGGTCAGCCTGAGATACAGAGTATGAAGTAGCCACGAGTCCTGAAGAAACTGCAAGCAGTTTGGTAGCTCTGACTGAAGATGCAAGGTGGAACACTACAGGACAAACAAGTATAACCAGGGCTAGGTCATGAAAAGCTTGCTTTCTGTGCTTGAGCGAAGAAAATTATGTTCTCAGGGTCAAGTCCAGATTCTCAAGGACAGCAGTTTTTAAGTAGAGGAGTGCCATGATCAGCTTTGGTGTTTAAAAAAATCTCTCTAATGGCTAGTGCGGTGAGGGAGGCAAACTGGAGACAGCGATAGCAAGAGACTGTCACAGTAGTCAAGCAAGGATGATAAGGTGCTGGTGCAGTTCACTGCTTCTAACCTTCTCCATCGCACATCATCTCTGAAGGTCTGGGCCAGCAACTGGAAAATGAAGGTTTGTTACAAAGCATATTTCTCTCATCTTCCACATAAACTATGGTTCTGACTTCTCACATTAGCTGAGGCTCAGTAGGGCTGGGGCAACTCTAGGAGGGAGGCCTTGTCATCACAGGAAGAGTGCAATAAATGCCAAGGCCCTACATCCTTCGTAATGTTAAGGGCACAGAGGAATGGAACGATGTGACTAAAAACTGAATTTGTGGTGGTTTCTAAGACTGGATTGTTGATTTACTTTATTGAGATATAATTTACATACCATAAAATTCACCCTTTTAGTGGTGAATTCAATGAGTTTTTGTATATTCACAAAATTTTACAGCCATCACCATTATATAATTCCAGAACATTTTCGTCATCCCAAACAGAAGCCCACTAGCAGTTACTCTCCATTTCCATTCTCCCCTTCCACCAGTCCCTGGCAACCACTAATCTGCTTTCTGTCTCTCTGGATTTACTTGTTTCTGGAAATTTCATGTAAGTGGAATCATGCGATATGTGGTCTTTTGTGACTGGCTTCTCTCACTTAGCATAATGTTTTCAAGGTTCATACAGGTTGTAGCATATATCAGTACTTCATTTCTTTTTAGGACTGGATAATATTCTTTTGTGTGGCTATACCACGTTTTGTTTATCCATTCATCAGTTGATGGACATTTGGGTTGTTTCTACTTTTTGGTTATTATGAATAATATTGCTATGAACATTTGTGTACAACTTTTTGTATGAACATATGTTTTCATTTCTCTTAGATATATCCCTAGGATTGGAAATGCTGGGTCATGTGGTACTCTATGTTTTACTTTTTGAGTAACTACTAAACTGTTTTCCAAGGTGATTGCACCATTTTAGATTCTTCCTAGGAGTGTGTGAGCATTTGAATTTCTCCATATCCTCACCAACACTTCTTCATCTTTTTTATTATAGCTAGCTTAGTGAATGTGAAGTGGTGTCTCATGGTTTTGGTTTGCATTTACCTAATGGATAGTGATGTTGAGCATCTTTCCAAGTGCTTATTGGCCATTTGTATATCTTTTTTGAAGAAATGTCTATGCAGATCCTTTGCCCAGTTTTAATGGGTTATTTATCTTTTTATTGTAAGAGTTATTTATAAATTCTGGATACAAGTCTCTTATTGGATATGTGATTTGCACATATTTTCTCCCAATCTGTGAGTTGTCTTTTCACTTTCTTGAAGTTGTCTTTTGAAGTACGCAAGTTTTTAATTTTTAAGAATTTCAGGGGCCAGCCCCATGGCCGAGTGGTTAAGTTCACGCACTCTGCTTCGGCGGCCCAGGGTTTCACCGGTTTGGATCCTGGGCTCAGACCTAGCACCACTCATCAAGCCACACTGAGGGAGCGTCCCACATATCACAACCAGAATGACCTACAATTAGAATATACAACTATGTACTGGAGGGCTTTGGGGAGAAGAAGAAGAGGGGAAAAAGATGAAGAAGAAGGAAAAAAAAGTTGAAAAAAAAGAATTTTCTTTTTTCTTTTTTTGCTTTTGCTCTAAGTGTCATATCTAAGAAACCATTGCCTAACCCAAGATCAAAAAGATTTATTCCTATGTTTTCTTTTAAGAGTTTCATAGTTTTGACTCTTAGATTTAGATCTTTGATAAATTTTGAGTTAATTTTTGTGTATAGAATGAAGGAGGGATTCAACTTCATTCTTTTGCATTTGGGTATCCAGTTGTCCTAGCACCATTTGTTGAAAAGACTATTGTTTCCCCATTGAATTGTGTTGGCATCCTTGTTGAAAATCAATTGACCATAATTGTAAAGGTTTATTTCTGGACTTTCAATTCTATTCCATTTGTCTATATTTCTATTCTTATATTAGTATACACAATCTTGATTACTGTAGTTTTGAAGTAAGTTTTGAAATTGGGAAATGTGAGTTCTCCAACTTTGTTCTTCTTTTTCAAGATTGTTTTGGGGGCTACTCTAGATCCGTTGTATTTCCATATGAATTTTAGGATCATCCTGTCAATTTCTGCAAGAAAACCAACTGGGATTTTGATAAGAATGACATTAAATCCTTAGATCAGTTTGGGGAGTGTTTCTATTTTAACATACTAAGTTTCTGATCTATGACCATTAAGATATCTTTCCATTTATTTAGGTCTTTAATTTTCTTCAGTGTGATTTGGTAGTTTTTAGTGTACAAGTCCTGACATGTCTTTTATTAAATTGATCCCTAAATACTTTATTCTTTTTGATGATATTGTAAATGGAATTGTTTTTCTTTTTTTGGATTGTTCATTGATAGTGTATAGAAATGCATATTCATCTTGTATCCTGCAGCCTTGCTGAACTGGTATGTTAGTTCTAATTGTTTTTTTTTTTTTTTTGTGGTTTCCTTAGGCTTTCCTACATACAAGATTATGTCATCTATGAATAGAGATAGTTTTACTTCTTTTCCAATCTGGATGTTTTTATTTCTTTTTCTTTTCTAATTTCCCTGGCTAAGTCCTTCAGTACAGTGTAGAGTAGAAGTGACAAAAATGGAAGTCCTTGTCTTATTCCTGATCTCTGGGTAAACATCCAGTCTTTTACCATTAAGTATGATGTTAGCTCTTGGTTTTTTGTAGGTGCCCTTTATCAGGTTGAAAATGTTCCTTCTTTTTCCAGTTTGTTCGTGTTTTTATCATGAAAAGGTGTTGGCTTTTACCAAATGCTTTTTCTGCATCTATTGAGGTGATCATGTGAGTTTTCCCCCTTTATTCTGTTCATGGTATATTACAGTGATTGATTTTGCAGATGTTAAACCAACCTTGAATTCCTGGGGTAAATTCAACTTTGTCATGTGTATAATCATGTTTGTATGTTGCTGGATTCAGTTTGCTAGTATTTTGTGAGGATTTTTGTTTCTACATTTATAAGGGATATTAGTCTCTAGTTTTCTCATGATGTCTTTATCTGGTCTTTATATAGTTAATATTGGCCTCATAGATTTCAAGTTGGGAAGTGTTCCCTCACCTCTTGTTTTTTGGAAGAGTTTGTGAAGGATTGGTGTTAATACTTCTTTAAACATTTGGTAGAATTCATCAATCAAGCCATATGGTCCTGGACTTTTCTTTATTGGAATTTTTAAAATTACTGAGTCATTTTTTTCCCTTGTCATAGGTAGCTATACAATTTTACCACTTTTTCTCTTTTATCCCTAAATATTTATTTCTTTAGTCATTCGAGAAATATTTATCAAGCATCTATTATATACAGGCTCTGTTCTTGACATAGAGGATACAAGAGTGAATAAAACAAAAGTCCTGGCCCTCTTGGAGCTTATCATTCTCATATTCTTTCTCTCATTCTCATGCTAGCTATATATACATATTTTTTTGTTTATATTTGTATGTAATGTAGCTCTATTCCTTGTAAAACAATATATATATTGCTTCATGCCATTGGTGGAGAAAGGGGAACCTCAGGTTTGCTGTATACATTGTCATTGTTTGTATAAACTCTTAGGTATTCTTGAAGAGAGTTCTATGCATGGTAAATGGAATATATTGTTATTACAATCATAGTTTATATTTGTCCTTACCCTTGGCATTGCTACAAGGACATGACTTTAATTTTAAAAAACACCATAATTATTCATTATCATCCTCAGGACCATCCATTACCTTCTGTTCTAATCATCAGTAGGAGCATGTATTAGTTTCCTTGGGCTGCTGTAACAAAGTACCGCAAACTGGGTGGCTTAAAGCAAGAGAAATTTATTCTCTCACAGTTCTGGAGGCTGGGAATCTGAAATCAAGGTGTAAGCAAGGACGTGCTCCCTCTGAGACTCTGAGTAGAATCCTTCTTTACTTCTTCCTAGCATCTATCTGGTGATAGCCATCAATCATTGGCATCCTTGGCTTGCAGCTTCATTGCTCCAATCTCTGCCTTTGTTATCACATAGTGTTTTCCCTGTGTCTGTTTGCATATGATGTTTTCCTCTTTTTATAAGGACATCAGTCATATTGGATTAGGGCCCACCCTAATGACTTCATCTTAACTTGATTACTTCTATAAAAACTCTGTTTCCAAATAAAGTCACATTCACAAGGACCAGAGAGGGATTAGGACTTCAACATTTTGGGAGAGAGGACATAATTCAACCCATAACAGAGCATTATGCTTTAACTCTGAAATACTGAGTGGAGGCCCCATTTTAATAACATTACTAATTTTAATAGCTTTTATAAAAGTTTTATAGCATATTTCTCTGTCTTTAAAAAAATAATGCCCCTTCCCCATTATACAGTAAGCATGGAAGGTATCATTGATCACACATGTGTGTTTTATTTCATTCTTAGCATAAATACTACCCTGCCCTGGTGGTCTAGTGGTTAAGATTTGATGCTTTCACCGCTGCACCCCAGGTTTGTTTTCCGGTTAGGAAACCACGCCACCCATCTGTCAGCTGTCACACTGTGGCGGCTGCATGATGCTGAAAGCTATGCCACCAGTATTTCAGATACCAGCAGGATCACCCATGTTGAACAAGTTTCAGCAGAGCTTCCAGACTAGATAGACTAGGAAGAAGGATCTGGCCACTCACTTCTGAAAAAGTTGACCATGAAACCCCTATGAATAGCAGTGGAGCATTGTTTGAAACACCACCAGAAGGTGAGAGGATGGCGCAAAAAGATTGGGCAGGGTTCTGCTCTGCTGTACACAGGGTTGCTAAGGAGTCACAATTTACTGCACAGCACTAACAGCAAAAGCATAAATGGTAGAAAGGAGGCAGAGATGATTGGCTATCAGGCTTGTAAGAGATATTCAAAAGTCACATCTCTTAAATCATAGGTTATATGCCCCCCAAAATAAAATAGAATCACATAAGAGTTTGTGGATGATCTTTGGAACAGCTGTTGACTGCTCCTATACACTGTTGCCTTTACCACAATCACAGTAATCTTATACATAGAACAGTTTAAGCAGTGCTGGAATCTATCTCTTTAGTGAAATAAAATAACATGGTTTATGAAATTGTATTCATATGTGTTGGATTAAAAGTGGCAAGTGCTGTATACGATATAACATAACTTTGGAACAAAGTTAAAAGAACAGAATAGTATCTTCTGATCACTAGTCTAGTGATCCCAGTGCTAGTTTTATTTGTTCTTAATAACACTCCCAAATATTTTCTTTATCCACAAATGCTATTATCCCTACTCTGTCACATGCAGTTATTTGAGTCTCTCTCACTCCTTGGTATTCTAGTATAGTAAATACAGCACACTTAGGGGCAGGAGTGGAGAATCTGGATTTTTTTTTTTCCTGAGAAAGATTCACCCTGAACTAATGTCTGTTGCCAACCTTCCTCTTTTTGCTTGAGGAAGATTCACCCGGAGCTAACATCTGTGCCAGTCTTCCTCTGTTTTGTCTATGGGTCACTGCCACAGCATGGCTGCTAATGAATAGTATAGGTCCACACGGAGGAACCAAACCCAGGCCGCCAGAGTGGAGCATGTCGCACTTAACCACTAGGCCCTGAGGCCAGCCCCTGGATTTTTTTTTTTTTTTAAACAAAGCCCATCACCCTGTTCCTCTGGCACAGAAATGCTGAGACATTTTTCACATTTGTTGCTCCCACCAAGACTTGGATTCTTACCTTTAATGTTTAGCTATGTGTTCTTTGATTGTTTTCTTCTACTATTTTGAATTAAGGCATTGACTTCTTACAATCTCATGGCAACCTCACTTATTTCTGCTTAAGTTTCAATTATGTAACAAGAGTGAAACTTTACTTATTCTTTTTTTTCTTTTAAAATAATACAGGGCAATCTAGAGCAGCCATGATACCTCCCAAGCATCCACGGCAGCCTAAGGGAGCTTTGGATGATGCCATTGCCTTTGGTGGGAAAACTGACCAAGAAGTACCTAATGCTTCCCAACCTACACCACCCCCACTGCCAAAGAAAATGATCATAAGAGCCAATACAGAACCACTCTCCAAAGACCTCCAAAAATCCATGGAAACGAGTCTTTGTGTCTTGGCTAATCCCACCTATGATATCGACCCCAACTGGGATGCCAGCAGTGCTGGCTCTTCCATCAGTTATGAACTCAAGGGACTGGACATTGAGTCTTATGACTCCTTGGAGAGACCTTTGCACAAGGAGAGACCTGTCCCTTCAGCAGCAAACAGCATCTCCAGCTTAACTACTCTAAGTATTAAGGATAGATTTTCCAACAGCATGGAGTCCTTGTCCAGCCGACGTGGTCCCTCTTGCAGACAGGGCCGAGGCATCCAGAAGCCACAGAGACAAGCACTTTATCGAGGACTTGAGAATCGGGAAGAAGTCGTGGGTAAAATTCGAAGCCTTCATACAGATGCCTTGAAGAAACTGGCTATTAAATGTGAAGACCTCTTCATGGCTGGGCAGAAAGACGAGCTCCGTTTTGGGGTGGACAGCTGGTCGGACTTCAGGCTAACCAGTGACAAGCCATGTTGTGAGGCAGGTGATGCAGTTTACTACACAGCCTCATATGCAAAAGATCCACTTAATAGCTATGCAGTCAAGGTAAGGAAATATTATAAATCTGACTTTAACCTTATCCAAATCACTGTTATTGGGATGGGTCTGTTCTTTCCTCCATGCCTCCATTTAGCAAAAAGTTGTTGATCATCTACCTTACACCAAATATTGTAATAAGCAGGGGGCTTATTATCTAGAGGAGAAAACAGACATGTAAAGAGACAGACTTATAACACAGTATACTGAGTGCTAAGACAGAGGTAAACAGAATTCTGGGGGAGCTTAGAAGAACCTCACCCAGGCTCTAGAGGTCAGAGAAGTCTTCTTAAAGTAGGTAATCCTTGAGCTGTGATTGTTTGCAAAGGCTACCTATATAAATGAGGTCTGTTAATGTGACTTCCACTCCATGTTTCTGTCTTTATTCTCTAGCAAAAAAGAGGCCCTTGTCTACCCCTGCTCTATAACTCCTCTGCTTCCTGGAGAAACATTTTTATAGAGGAAGATAACCAATATTTGTTGATGTGCAGGAACTTTATTAGTGTTATATAATTTAATCTTCACATCAACTTTATGAGGTTAAGATCTTTTTATCCATTTGACAGATGATGAAAGTAAAACTCAGAGAGGTAAGCTAACTTCCTTAGGGTCACACAGCTAGCAATTAGTAAAGCTGAGATTTAAACACAGATCTCTCTGACTCCATAGCCTACACTTTGTCCATTAGATCACATATTAATTTCTTAAATGTATTGCACCCATTCCAGACAACCTACTTTTTCAAGAGGGCTAAAATTATTAACATCAAGAATTCTTGTCCAATTATATTCTCTGTAACAGTAAGCCATAGGTTTCATCAAGGTTACAGATAAAGCATGGACTTTGTTACATTTCCATTTTCATTTGTCTCAAGGTAATTTTTTATTTCTCTTTTGATTTCTTCTTTGATCCATTGGTTGTTCAGTCATATGTTGTTTAATCTCCACATGTTTGTAAATTTTCCAGTTTTCTTCATGTAATTAATTTCTAGTTTCATACTATTGTGGTTGGAAAAGATGCTTGATGTGATTTCAGTCCTCTTAAATTTATAAAGACTTGTTTTGTGGTCTAACAGATGATCTTAGAAAATGTTCCATGTGTACTTGAGAAGAATGTGTATTCTGTTGCTTTTGAATAGAATGTTCGGTAAATATCTATTAAGCCCATCTGGTCTAATGTGTCGATTAAGGCCAAAGTTTCTTTATTGACTTTTCTGTCTAGATAATCTATCCATTGATGTAAGTGGGAAATTAAAGTCCTCTACTATTATTTTATTGCTGTCTGTTTCTCCCTTTAGATCTGTTAATATTTGCTTTATATATTTAGGTGCTGTTATGTTGGATACATAAATACTTACAAACATTATATCTTCTTGTTGGATTGACCCCTTTATCATTATGTAACACGCTTCTTTGTCTCTTATTACATTCTTCGTTTTAAAGTCTATTTTGTCTGATATAAGTATAGCTACTCCAGTTTCTTTTGGTTTCCATTTGCATGGAATATCTTTTTCCATCCCTTCACTTTCAGTCTGTGTGTGTCCTCACATCTAAAGGGTGTCTCTTTAGATCCAACCCAGTGGCGCAGCAGTTAAGTGCACACATTCCACTTCTCAGCAGCCCAGGGTTCACCAGTTCGTATCCCGGGTGCAGACATGGCACCACTTGGCACGCCATGCTGTGGTAGGTGTCCCACATACAAAGTAGAGGAAGATGGGCACGGATGTTAGCTCAGGGCCAGCCTTCCTCAGGAAAAAGAGGAAGACTGGCAGTAGTTAGCTCAGGGCTAATCTTCCTCAAAAAAAAAAGATAAAGTGTGTCTCTTGTAGGCAACATATAGATGGAGCTTGTTTTTTTATCCATTCAGGCACTCTATCTTTGTTATGGTTTGTTTTGGGGTTTTTTTGTTTTTTTGGTGAGGAATATTGGCCCTGAGATAACTTCTGTTGCCAATCTTCCTCTTTTTGCTTGAGGAAGATTGTCACTGAGCTAACATCTGTGACAGTCTTCCTCTATTTTGTATGGGGACGGTGCCACAGCATGGCTTGATGAGCGGTGTGTAGGTCTGTGCCTGGGATCTGAACTGGCAAACCCCACGCCGCCAAAGCGGAGTGCACAAACTTAACCATTACACCACCAGGCCGGCCCCCACTGTATGTTTTTGACTGCAGAATTTAGTCCATTTACATTTAAAGTAGTTATTGATAGGTATGTGCTTATTGCCATTTTGTTAGTTGTTTTCTGGCTATTTTTGTAGTTCTCTGTTCGTTTTTTCTTCTCTTGCTCTCTTCCTTTGTGGTTTGATGACTTTCATTAGTGGTATGCTTAGATTCTTTCCTATTTATCTTTTTTGTATTTACTATAGGTTTTTGCCGAAGGTTACCACGAGGCTTATGTATAACAACTTGTATCTATAACAATCTATTTTAAGTTGATAATAACTTAAGTTTGATCCTATTGTAAAAGTCAACATTATTCCCATCCTATGTTTTATGTTTTTGATGTCACATTTTACATCTTTTTAACTTGTATATTCCTTAACTAAGTGTTGTAATCATAGTTATTTTTACTAGTTTTGTCTTTTAACCTTCATACTAGCTTTATAAGTGATTGATCTGCTACTTTTACTGTGTATTTACTTTTCCAGTGAGATCCATTCTTTCATATGTGTTCTTGTTACGAATTAGTGGACTTTCTTTTCAGTTTAAAGAAGTCCCTTTAACATTTCTTGTAAGACTGGTTTGGTGATGATGAACTCCTTTAGCTTTTGTCTGGAAAACTGTTTATCTCTCCTTCACGTCTGAATGATAACTATGCCAGGTAGAGTGTTCTTGGAAGTTTTTTTCTTTCAACACTTTGAATATATCCTGCTGCTCCCTCTGGCCTGTAAAATTTCTGCTGAAAAATCTGCTGATAGTCTTGTGAGGGTTCCCTTGTATGTAAAAAGATATTTTTCTCTTGCTGATTTAATATTCTATCCTTATTCTAACTTTTTTATTTTATTTTATTTTGAGAAACATTAGCCCTGAGCTAATATCTGCCACCAATCCTCCTCTTTTTGCTGAGGAAGACTGGCCCTCAGCTAATATCCGTGCCCATCCTCCTCCACTTTGTATGTGGGATGCCTGCCACAGTGTGGCTTGCCAAGCGGTGTATAGGTCTGCACCTGGATTTCGAACTGGCGGACCTCAGGCCACCAAAGCCGAATGTGTGAACTTAACCTCTGTGCCCAGGCCGGCCCCTCTTGTCTCTAACTTTTGACATTTTAATTATAATGTGTCTTGGTGTGGGTCTCTTTGGGTTCCTCTTATTTGAAACCGTCTGGGCTTCCTGGATCTGAATGTCTGTTTTCTTCTCCAGGTTAGGGAAATTTTCAGCCATTGTTTCTTCAAATAGGATTTCTACCCTTTTCTCTCTCTGTTCTCCTTCTGAAAGCCCTATGATGCAAATATTAATCTGTTTGATGTTGTCCCACAAGATCCTTAAGCTATCTTCACCTTTTCTCCCTTTTTCTTTATTTTTTGCTACTCTGATTCGGTGAGGTCCACTGCGTTGTCTGCCAGTCAACTGATCCTTTCTTCTGCTTCATCTAGTCTGTTGAGCCCTTCTAGTGTGTTTTCCAGTTCAGTTATTGTATTATTCAGCTCTGTGACTTCTATCTGGTACTTTCTTATATTTTCCATATTTTTGTTGAAGTTTTCCCTGTGTTCATCCATTCTTCTCCCAGTTCAGTGAGCATCACCATGACCATTACTTTGAACTCTTTATCTGGTAAATTACTTATCTCCATTTCATTAAGCTTTTTTCCTGAGGTTTTATCTTGTTCTTCCATTTTGAACATATTCCTTTGTTTTTTCATTTTGCTTGACTCTCTGTATTGGCTTTTATACACTAGATGAAACTCAACTCTCCCAGTCTTACAGTAGTGGCCTCATGTAAGAGATGAAACTTGTTGGTCAGCCCTGCCTCAGTTCTTGGTTGTCTCTCAAGCTTTTGTGCTTGTCCAAGCAGCCTGCAATGTTTTTAATAGCTCCCAGTAGTTGAGGATGTGCCAAGACCTATCAGTGTCCCAAAGGGGAGGATCTCAGCACCTAGATTCAGGCTGACTGGAAGCCGGACCATCAGGCATCAGCTTTTAATAGTATGTAAATATATACAGTCGTGTGGGACCACAGCAGAGGCCCTGCTGGCCAGGAAAGCCAAGCAATCTGGAGGTGTCCCCGAGGGCGCCATCACAGAAATCGGGGCTCCAGACAAGTGTATAAGCTCTTTTCAGGGTGGTACCCATGAGCTGGATCAAGACAGAGGGAGAGCACCAAGATGGTGTCCACTGCCTATGTTCCTTGAGAGAAGCTCCATAGGCCACCATATGTGTGTCAAACCTGAAGCCTACCCTTCAGGCCAAAGTTCTAGATCAAGCAAAGAGGCCTCTTTTATGGAAATACAGGGGAGTGAGCCCCAGACCACTCTCTGTGCAGTGCCCTGGGAGTGGTAGTCTGCCAAGAGCCTTGATTGCCACAGTCCCATGGGACCCAGGAATGCAAGCCCCCCTAGCAACCAGAGCCAGGCAATCAAGGGGCTTCCCCTCAGCAGCAGCTGCAAAAATTGAGACACCAGACATAAAAGCCAGGGCACAGACCCAGGTAAAGCTCCTTTCCGGGAAACACTGGCCCTCTGGAGTGCATCAGAGGGTGAGTGAGAAGATAGCACCCACCCTCTAAGGTCTCTGGAAAAGATTACCATCATCCCCAAGGTGTATGTTTAATTAGAAGCCTGCCCCTTAGGCCACAGTCATGATAATTAGCTAATAGCCCTCCACAGAAAGATCTAGCTGCTGGGTCTGTCACTTCTTACTGTGCCCTGAGGGTGGTAGCTATTTAAGATTTCTTTCTCCACTGGTTCCAGTCTTATAAGACCCATGATAATAAGCCCCACTGGCCACCAGAGCCAGGTGATATAGAGGTGTACCCTGGCAGCAGTCACAAAAATCAGGGTGCCAGACAGGGGTGTGAGCTCCTTTCTGGGTGACACTGATTATTATAGTCCCATGGGACCTGGAACACAAGCTCCCCTGGCCTCCAGAGCCAGACGATCAAGAGGCATCCCCTCGGCGACAGCTTCTTGTAAAATTGATTTCCGGAGGTACTGGTGCTCTGAAGCACAGCAAAGGCAGAACACAAGAATGGCACCCACCAGTCTCTGTCCTGGAGAGTGTTCCAGCAGCTCCTAGAAGTGTGTGTTAAATTAGATGCCTGCCCCTCAAGCTGCCTCTTTAACATAAGCGGGTGAGCCTTCGCTTTAAGTCTGGGCACATTGGCTGCCTCTGAACTGAGCCCTGGGGCAGGTAAGTTCCAGCACATGGGCCTTTTAAGAGCGCTTTCTTAGATCGCCATGGTTTCATGGGTCTTGGACCGTGAACCCCATTGGTTTTCAAAACTGGATGTTTTGCAGGCTCATCTCTCAAGTGAATGTCTTAAAAGTTGGGATGCCTGATGTGAGTGGGATTTGAACCCTTGGCTCCTCAGGAAGAAGCTCTGGGTTTGGGGTTCCCTCCCCTACCAGTTATGGGATACTGCACTAGGGGTGGGGTTTGTGGTGAGTTTATGTCCCAGCCTCTCCTACTAACTTCAGTGTGGTTTTCTCCTTGTTTGCCAGATGTGTAGTCATCCTCTGCCAGCCTTTAGGGGTTTTTGTTTTGTTTTGTTTTGTTTTGTTTTTGAGAAAGATTAGCCCTGAGCTAGCTGCTGCCAATCCTCCTCTTTTTGCTGAGGAAGACTGGCCCTGAGCTAACATTTGTGCCCATCTTCCTCTGCTTTATATGTGGGATGCCCACCACAGCATGGCTTTTGCCAAGCGGTGCTGTGTCCGCACCCAGCGAACCCCGGGCCACCAAAGCGGAACGTGCAAACTTAACTGCTGCCACAGGGCGAGCCCCTAGGGTTTTTTAAAGAGGAAAGTGTTCCATATGTAGCTGTAGACTCAGTGTGTCTGTGGGAGTTGAGTTCAGAATTTTCCTACAGCACCGTCTTGAACCAGAACCCAATAAAGCATGGACGTTGAAGTCCAAAAGATCTGGGTCCAAATCTTGTCTCTGTGACTTAGTAGCTTTGTCGTAAATTGCTACCCTGAGTGAGTCTCAATTTCCCCAGCTTTAAAAAGGGATAGTAATGGTACCCATCTTATGGGGCTATTTGGCTAAAAGAGAACAAAATGTCCCTGATAAGTATTCACTTCTTTTGCTATTCTTTAGCATTTTCCCTAGGTTACTTTAGGAGAGTAACAATCTTTGAGCCTCAATTTCCTCTTCTTTCAGGTGTTTACAGTGATAATCCACCTACTTTGTGGGATTGAGGTTAGGATCAAGTGAGATAATGCATGGGAAAGGATTTTTAAAAACACAAAGCTCAGGGGCCAGCCCCGTGGCCGAGTGGTTAAGTTCCTACGCTCTGCTGCCACAACCCAGGGTTTCACTGGTTCAGATCCTGGGCACGGAAATGGCACCACTCATCAGGCCACGCTGAGGCAGCATCCCACATGCCACAACTAGAAGGACCCACAACTGAAATATACAACTATGTACTGGAGGGATTTGGGGAGAAAAAGCAGGAAAAAAAAAAAGAAGATTGGCAACAGTTGTTAGCTCAGGTGCCAATCAAAAAGAAAAAAAATACCACCACAAAGCTCTGTGTAAATTTGAAGTAATGTTCTCCATTCCCATAGTCCCTTTTTACTGATTCTGTTTACTGGTTCAAAAGGAATTAGCAGATCTAAATGACTTTTAGGTGTTAATTTGACTTAGAAAGATCAGATAGTATCTTGGTAAATTAATGGACAAGGTAAACGATTGCCTTACCTGTCTATGGAGACAGAATACGTATTTGGACCAGACCTTCAGCTCCTGCTCTCTGCAGTTGCAACACCTACGCCACTTAACTGTCTGGTGGCACTGTGGAGTGACCCTGTGCCCCAGGCCACACTTTTTAAATTAAACTGAGGAGTAAACCGGAGAGGGGGGATCTGGATTTGAGTTAATACATTATTGTTGAGTCTAAAAAGGCATTTTGAGATTCTGTGTAGCAATCAAAAGCTGTTCTATCAATTGGGGTAGGGGCTTCACCTATCTTAGGCCTTTATTGCTACAAGGTCTCCAAAGCAGGATGAGTATCTCTTTCAGAAAGGAGCATTGAGCATCTCTGTTCTTTCAAAGCACTTGAGAAGAAGGGCTTGACTGACTTTATGTATTGTTACCATGCAATCTTGTCTCTCCCAAATCAATAGTCTTGATATTGATTTCTTTGCTTGTAATGATGCAAAAGCAATCTCCAAAGAACAGGTGGCAAGTGATTTTATACTGGGAGTTGTTGGCAGGTTTGGGAAAAGATGTTTTACACTAAATGGCAAATATAAATGTCTCTTTGAAGATCCTCTGGGCCTTTCTAGAAGTACCCAATTGATTGTACAACCTTAGGAAATAAACTACTAGGACAATGTGAACCCTACCTTTGCAGAGATAAGCAAAAGAGACCAGCAGTTGGCTCACACAAACAACTTTTTACTGTTTGTCTTCTTAAAATATCCTTTCCTATACTAATGGAATTTAAATTAGGCTAACAGGTGGTGACAGTCTCTTGAAAAGACTAAAAGATCTTTAAAATGTTGCAAAAGGAAGTCAGTGCTAGAATTTAGCAATTTGAAAGTCAAAGGATACTACCCCTTAACTACCAAATCCACTTCAGTGATAGAGTGCTAAGAGCTTTACTTTGGGTGTTGTCTTAGTTTGTTCAGGCTTCCTAACAAAATACCGCAGACTGGATGGCCTAAACCACGGAAATTTATTTTCTCCCGGTTTTGGAAAGGAGGACTCTTTTCTAGTCTTGTAGACAGCCACCTTCTTGCTGTCCTCACATGGGGTGTTAGGGGATGGGAGAGAAAGTATGTCCACATTAGGGGTTAGGGTGTCAACATACGAATTTTGGAAGGACACAATTTAGTTCATAGCTTTATTCTGTTTTTCATTCAATGTGAATAGTTTTATTTTATTGGTCTTAAACTAAAAGATATCACAACACAGAATAAAGAAAAGTAGATTTGGAGTCAACTGACATGGGTCGAAATCTGAATCTATCACTGTGTATCCCCAAGGAAGTCATGTAATCTCTCTTGGCTTTCACCTGAATGGATACCAACTGCCCTGCCTACTTCACGAAATTGTTATAATGTATATATGTCTGTATAGTAAAACTGCTTTTGTAAACATAAAATTTTTTTAAATATAATACTGTTATGAATAATGGAAAATTACTGCTCACCATTCTTTAGATCACTCACTAGTATTATTATTTAATATTAGGCACTAGCCTGAGCATATTTAGATAGGTTCTGAACATAGATATTTTCTTTCCCATTACTTCAAAGATGTAAACATCCTTCCTTAAAATTATGAGAGAAAGCTACTAAATGCTAACATCCTCAAGAATTTTAGCACTGCAAAAGATTGAAATCAAACTAATTGCCTGATAATAAGGAAACAATTTAATAAATTATGGTACATCAGCCCAATGGAATGTTTGCAGCCATTAAAAATGGTAATTTTGAAGACTATATAAAATCATGGAAAACATTTTTTGTAAAATGTCACATGAAAATAGCGAAATACCAAATAGTGTGATCCTAAGTTTTTAAAAATTAACTCCCAGGGGCTGGCCCCGTGGCTGAGTGGTTAAGTTCAGTGTACTCCACTTCGGCAGCCTCGGTGCAGACCTATACCACTCAGCAGTAGCCATGCTGTGGCAGTGACCCACAAACAAGATAGAGGAAGATTGTCACAGATGTTAACTCAGGGTGAATCTTCCTCAAGCAAAAAGAGGAAGACTGGCAACAGATATTAGCTCAGGTCTATTCTTCATCAGCAAACAAAAAAAAGAAAAATTGACTTATAAAATGGTAATATGCAAATAATTCCTATGTTAGAGTAGTGATATAGATGATTTTGATTTTGTTTTGAAAAAGGATATCATAATGTCTTTGGTGAAAAAGCTAAGGAATTGGAGGTTTTGGATCATTTGACACTGAACTTCTTGAAGGCTGGTATCCTGAGTTATTCATCTCCATATTCCCATCCTCTAGCACAAATTATAACTAGCTCCTGTTTAATGCTATTGGCTTTTCACCCAGTAGTTCCTCTGTCTGGGCTGCTCTTCTAGGCAGAGCATTGCATCTGCAGGTGACCAATTTCAGAATCACCTGAGGGGTCCTCATTAAAAATTTAGTTTCCTCAGCATCATCCCATACCTACAGAATCAGAATCTCTGGAAGTAAGGCCTGGAAACTACATTGTTAGCATGCACCCCTAGGTGTTTTTGAATTTTTAAGCACTATTGACATAGTGGTTAAGAATTTGGGCTTTTAAGTCAGACGGACCTGAGTTTAACTTTGTGCTTTAGCAACTTATTAGCTGTGTTACCTTGGCCCAGATACTTAGCTTTTCTAAGCCTGTGTCTTTATTTGTAAAATGGAGAAAATATTTTATTCTTCTTAAAGCCATTGTGAAAAATCACAGAAGTTGATATGTACATAGTGATGTATATAGTGCCCAGCGTACCGTTTGGTATTCAGTAAATGGTAGCTATTTATTCTTCTACTCTCTTCTCATGTACCTAGAAATCTCCTATGTTTTCTTAAAGAATCCAGCTCTTTACATTTTCTTCTCTAATCTTCTGAGAACATGTTGATGGCTTCTCTTTGTGTCCCCACTCAATACCTAGTGGATTTCTCTGTCACTGCGCTTTCATGCTACTCTTGTGCAGTTATACACTACCACCATTATACAACTAAGGTGATGTGCCTCCCTTCCCTCTGTTGTACTTGAGCTTCCCCATGGGAGGGACCATGGCTTATCAATCCTTATACCACTATATTATTATTCTAATATCCTTAGCATTAGATAGCATTATATACTATCTAATACAGTATTGTGTACATAGTGAGTATTCAATAAATATTTCTTGACCTTTCAACAAACATTTACTGCGTAAAATATTGTGATATCTGTGTGGGTCTGCAGAAATACATATAAATAAGACAAAGGCATTGTTCTCAAGGAGTTTATATTCCAGTGGGAAAGACAAAGGCATAAATAACTCTTAAGACAGATTATAATGAAGATTCAGAGTGGTATGCAGAGATGTAAAGATGAATGGAAATTAATGAATGAAAGAGGTCATTAACACTTATCTCAGGACCAGTAAAAAAGGGCCTCTTGTGCCTAGTTCACACTATTCTTTATGGTAAATACAGTGCATGGAGAGAATAATGGAAAATTAGGGTATGGAGAGATTTGGGACCAAAATTAGAGGCTTTGAATGATGAGCTTAAGAGGTTAGACTTTATTTTGTGTTTTATGGGAAGTCACTAGGGATTTTTAAACAGAGAGATAACATAAGATTAATGACTTTGGAAGAAAACTGTGGTGGAAGAGTCTAGAAGGACAGGAAGCAGGGAAAGCACTCAATATGCTATTGCAATAGTCTAGATAAATAATAATGAGACCCTGAAATAGGACAGCAGAAAAGAAGGGGCAGGTGATAAAAAAAAAAAAAAAAAAACTGAGGCAGGCAGTAGACCATGTTGGTGAGTGGCTGGATGTAGGATAAGAGCAGTGTTGCTAAAATTTCAAGAAGGAACAACCCCAGGAGGATAGTGATGCCATTAACTAGAATATGAATCAGAAAGATGAGCTGTCTGTGGAGAATGCCCTTGGGACAGCCAAGTCGAGAGAAACCCTGTTGCCAGATAAAAATGTGGATTAGGTACCCAGAAGAGAGGTCAAGCCCAGAAATATGGTTACTCAGTCCTCCCATAGGCTTGACTTAGTTCAAACTGTGGGAATTTACAAGAATATAGCGGCAGGTCTGCCAGTTGGGGAAAGGCCGACATATCTAAGTGACCCAAAGCAGGAGCGTTTGGAAAAGAAGTAGCAAAGAGCAAGGACCTACAGATCAGAGAGTCCGAGACTGCAGAGTCCAAGGTTGCAGAAGGCTTGAGCAGAATGAGGAAAAGACAGGAGTTCAATCTCTGGTAAATCTCAAGAAAATACAGTGGCGGTAATAGTAAGAGCAGATATCAGATGCAGCGAGTTAGAGGGAGTATAGAATGTGGAGTCTGTGGAAGCAGTGAGCACAGTCTACTTTCTAAGCGTTTTGGTGAAGGAAAGGCTAAATTGGTGCCCAGACAATATTTAACCTTCAATTTCTGTTTCTATCTCACTCATGTCTCCTTTTATCCCCTCATCACCATTTGATGAGCTACCACCTAGCAGATCAGACCATGTGTCTCTGCAGGCTGCATATTGGCTGGCCTCTAGCCCTTAACTTCTCTGCTCTCTAAATAAAACTTAACATACAGTTAAGCATGAACTTAAAACTTCCCTGCTCTAAATAACATCTACCTTGCTTTTTCCCCCTTTCAAGGAATCTCAATAGCCACTTACCAAACACATAATCCTCAAAGTAGACTCAAGTCAACTTTAGAAGGGCAGGCATTCATCATTCTACACAGGAGGAAACTGAGGCCAGAGAAGAACAATTACTTTTGCACAGGGTCACCAGCTTCATGGCAGGCTGCCTCCTGACTCCTATGTGGAACCTGTCCTATTACACCATACCTGAGTCAATCACCTGGCCCTGCTGTACCTCAGTGTTGTCCCTGAATGGACAAATGACAGAGACAGCCTTTTGCCTAGAAGCAGAGTGGACAGTTGTTAAAATTATGGCCCAGTCTCAGGGGAATGCTCTTTTTTTCACTGCTCTCATGAGATCATTTTATAACAAATGCTGCTATGTGAGACCATGTAAGAAACTTGGATGAAATTACTTTGAGGAAGATGATGAAAATTTCACATAAGCAAAAAGCATAAATTTTTGACTTATTTTTCCAACAGTTCCAAATTTAGGGTAGTAGATATCTTCTCTTTTTACAGTAGTCCAGGTCTTTGTTCTCAAGGCTGGAACACACAATGCTCAGTGAAGATGTACACGTCCCTGTTACAGCAGGCTGCTTCCTTTCTTCCAGCTATGCCAAGAATCTTGTTAAAAGCTTGTAATAAAGTAGAGATTAACTGTGGAGACCAGCATCTTTTATTGCATTTTGACTCCAGAGTCTCTGTTTATCTCATTTGGGTGGTTGCTGAGAAAGCAAGACACTAAATGAAAAAGCATTAACAGGAATAACTGTGATTGGTAGGAATTTACAACTAGTTTAAACTATAGACACAGGCAATTAATTATTGGCTTAGTGACAAGGAGAAAAACTACAAAGGGGAAACCACTCCCACTTTTGTAATTCAACAGAAATATGTCCAACATTGAAACTTCACAGAAAGCCATTGATCAGCAGCCAGCTATACCTACTCATAGCCATCCTAGGTCAGTGTCCACTTCATTTCAGGGCTGAATGGGTTAATAAGTTCCTGAGAATCTCAGCTGGGAATGGTTTAGAAAGGAGAGATTTTAGCTACTCATGTAAACCTAGAATCAAAATGAATTGTCTAGTGGGAAAAGGGAGCCGTGGCTTTCACTTATAAGGTGAGTGAACATAGTCAGGAATTGTAAGTTGGATTCAAATTAATTGAATTCCTAATCTGGACCCTGAGCTGGTTATTGAACTTTTCTGTGCCTCAGTTTCTCTAGTGTGAACATCCTGGACATCATTCTGTCAGCCTAAGTTACTGGCTTAGGAACACAAGTGATTTTCTTCTGATCCATATGCTGAGCGGGAACGTGAAAAGATTTAATGAGTACAAGTCACAAGTAAAATCTTATACAATTGCCTTCTTGAATTTCTCTTCTAGACTCCAAAATGGCTTTTTTGGGCATGTGAACATTTTTGCAGCAATTCAAGCTATAAATTTCCTGGCCTACCTGGCAGATCTCATAGCAGATTCCTAGAGCATGGAGTTCTGAGTACTTGGGGCCCAGACAACATTTGTATATTAAATACTTAATCCATTTCGAATATATTTGTAACAGCACTGAGTGTGTGTGTATCTTAGCTCTGTAGCACCAAGTGAAGCAATACTCCTCCTAGGCAGATCATGGAATTGAGGTCAGTCAGCGATCAGCCTATATTCTTAGGGCAAGGTTGTACCAAATACTGGATATCAATTTAGAATTTGCAGGTTTTCATTCTATACTCTCTCCCATTTGCAGTTTTTTGTATAATGTGACAAAATTACCACAGGTGGTATAGTGTGTGTGATGTTCAGTGTTTCTCATTTTTGTCCTTCTACAATTTATTCCCAAAAATATCCGTCTCACTTAAGGTTAACTGAGACACTGTAAAATATATAGCGGAAATGGAAATGAGATTCCCTGCTAATAAAGTGGAACTAGGCTGAAGGCATACTAAGCCGACTGGGCCCATAATGGAAAAATAAGAGCTAATATAGAGTATTTTTGAAGAGTCCTTTATTTTGTAATTATTGCTTTCTTTGGAGAAAACGAAAGAAAATTGAATGAAATGATGAAGAGCAATGCTGTTTTGTGTAGTTTTGTGCAGTGAAAAACTACTGCAGGGCAGACTGGACTCCGGAGTCAGCCCTCTTTGTTCAGATTTTACTTACTTGTGTAGTCAGGTCTTGAGTGTTTATTACTTAGATTTGTCTGCCATTGTCCCCTCCCCATCACCTTGCCAACTTTCGTCTGTTTCATAAAAGCTGTTGATATATTCTAGCTGCTCTGAGTAAATAAACCCTGTGGCTACACCGGATCAGATGTTGCCCTTCTTGATATTCTGTACAGGCATATTGAGCATATGCTACGTGCGTTGCTCTGTGCTGGACCCTAAAGATACAAATATCTACTCTTAAGATAGATTTAAAAATATGGTAATTATAATAACAGAGACATGTACAAGATATAGAAGAAACACAGAAAGAAGGCTTAGGGTATTTAACACTTTCTCTTTGACCAGTGACATGTGGGAAGGGCCTTGAAAGAATAAGTAGGAATCCCTCAGACAGCTGAAGGGTGAAGAAGGGCCGCAATCAGAGAGAACACCTGAAGGGTAGGAGTGGGGCTGGCTGGAGGTAGTTCAATGTGGCGAAAGTGGAAGAGAGTGAGAAATAAGACTGGAAAAGGAATCCAGGCTAGGACTGTGAAAATAATGGGGAGCCACTAGGAAATTTATATAGGCATGTGATATCCAATTGTTTTGAAAGGTGTCTCTGGTGGCCATGTGAGAAGTGGGTTTGAGGGGAGTTGCATGAGAGGCAGGGGGACAAGTTGGAAATCTTTTGTACTAGTCCAGGCAAGTGATAATGGTAGCAATAGAGATGAAGAAAAGAGGATAATTTGAAAGTTATTTGGGACCAAAATCAATAGAAGTTGGTAATTCATTAGATGTAGGGAATGAAGATGGAGGAGAAATCCAGAGTGAACTTGATTTTTCATCCAGATGGTGGGACAGATAATGAAGTCATTTACCAAGAGAGGGAATACTGTAAGAACAGGGTTTGGCGGGAAGAAGAGTTCAGGTTTGGTTATGTTGAGTTTAAGGCATCTATGGGATGGGGCAAACATGAGGAGAAATCATGTAGGCCATTGTATAGATGAGTCTAAAGCTCAGAGACAAATCTGGGTTACAAATGTAGATGTGGAAGTCAGCAGTATGTCAAGATGGTTGAAGCCATGAGGTTGCTGAAAGGAGTGTGTCAATGAGAAAAAGGACAGAGAGCAGGACCCCCCTCCTCCTCGCCCCCCCCCCCACTACCACCCAAACATCAGCATTTCAGGGAGCCTTTGGGAGGAAGAGTCAAGAAGAATGGATAATATGACTCCATTCAGCAACTGATTTATTCCATAGCCACGCCATCCTGTTTTGCCAAATGTCTAACTTTTCCCCCCACTTCCCTACTTTGTTCCCTTAAACTGAATATCTGCTCCATTCCCCAACACTGAAAGGGTAGCAAGATGTACATCCTCTTCGTAGGTCCCAGGCACTGTAGGCGTTCTGAAAGGGTAAGTAGTATTAGAAACATAATGCTGTCTTCTCCTTCCCAGCTGCTTTTAATGGAGCGTTACAGTCAAAGCCCCCACAGCCTACTTTTTAAGTTAGCTGCCTAGGGTAAGATGATTATTACAAACAGAAATGCTTTTAATGGCAAATTTGCCTCAAAGGTATGCAGAGCAGTTGCCAGGAGCAACACAGAAAATGAGCCCCTGTACTGATATGAATGTTTAGAATTAAATTTTTCAGGTTGTATGTGAGGAACAGTTGTCAAACTCTGTTTCCCTACTAAGATCAGGATTGTATAAGTATTGTGTGTTTTGACCTGGGTCTGAGAAGGTCTTAAGAGAGGGTAATTTGGCTCTGATTCTGGAAGCCTTTTTTTTTTTGCCATTTTCCAACAAATGATTTATCAGTGGTTAAGGGGCTCCCCACCCCACTGTATTTGGGACTCTGGCTGGATTGCTTTAGGATGCTGTGTCCTACAGATGAGAAGTGCTGAGGATCCATCAGATACTTTTTGAATGCTTAATTGATATGAATCAATATTTCTCCTTCCGCTTCTCTGTCCTCACTGATCTTTAACTCAGACAAGGACTCATCTTCCCCTCAAGCCTCTGTTTTTGTGACAGTGCCTTATCCACATTGGCGGGTGTGCAACTCCAAGCTGGCTGGCTGTCCATTCTGATGTTCTTCTGGCTTCCTCTGGAGGAGCAGCTCAGGAAGGTGTGCCCTGTGAGTGGGCAAGCAGGCAAGGTCACTGTGCCCAGGATGGGCATCTTCTCCAGCTTGTGCTCTTCACACGAAGCTTTCCCTGTGCATGAATTTGGCATTCCACCTTCAGAGAACCAAAAACTTGTCCAGGAAAAGGACCTCTGGCATATTTTATAGGAGTCAACCTTTACCAGCCTGGTTTTGTTCTCTTGCTGCACAGTTTACTTGTAAATGACTCCTGGTATTAATATTGCAGCTCCCTCTAGTGTCACTGTGGTTCAGGCTCTCATAGCATTTTTCTTCCCATTCAAAAAATGTAAACAGTACAGAATCTGCCAAAATTGGCCACATTTTAAATAGGTTTTCCCATACATAGTCAAAAAAATAATATATGAGATGATTTTCTCTTATAGAAAGAAGGAATCTTACATGAAAATATGGGGCCATTCCAGCTCCAGTTTTGTTCCTATTTCAAAATTTGGGGGCTCCTAGGAGTCCTGTGGAATTCATTCTTGGGGAGTGGAATCTTTCTTGAGACTCCTCTAGTTCAAGGCAGCTACCCTTTATAAAGGAGGAATGTGAATTCCTTTCAAGAAAGATAAATGAAAATAGGAGACCAAGAAGAATTAACTTTGATCCCTAGTAGAGAAAATACTGAGTAAGGGAAGAAGGAAAAAACAACAAGCAGCAGGAAGAACCCTGTGCACTTGTTCTAGAAAGAGTGCCTTGTTTTTTGAAATAACTTTTGGACTAGAAATTTATCATCTGAAGTCAGGTCATTTTAAGTTTTTTTTAAAACTAGGGGAGTCAAGTTATTAATATTTGAAAAATGGCTACTATGTGGTGCATAGAATAATATAATGCTCCTTCCTAAATTAATATCATTGCAGGCTCCATAATAAAGATTTATGAGATACTCATCATATGAGAAATCCTATCATGGAAATCTCCATAGGTCTGTGTTTTGGTTGTAACTGTTTTCATGGTTATGAACCAATTAAAAGCCCTAGTATTTTGTTTTCCTCTTTCACACTCCAGTCTTCTCCCTTTTTCCTTTTCCCTTAAAACTAGAATGACTCATTATTCTTCAGCCTGCCTACATGTTGTAAGATGAAGAGATAAGGAGGTGCCACCTACTCAGATTAGCTATCTAGGCAGGCCATTTTCCTTCAGAACATCCAAAATAACTAAACAATTTATCATTTCTTCTTCGTAAATCATTTGAACCTTTATCTCAGGTTGATCTGTGAAGCTAAACATAAATTCTTGTTGTAGTATCCATGTTCTTATCTACTCACAAAGCTCTGAGGAATCTTATAAAAGTGTGTGTGTGTTTGTGCGTGCGTGCATGCATATACAATTAGAATATCTTCTCTGCTTCTAATGCTAAGCCATAAGATGGCAAGTTTTTTTTCATTGCCACTTGGCATAGTGAAAACTACAGAATGGCCAAACAGTTCTCTTTCTCTTAGCCTTAGGTTGGCCTGTCTTGGATGAGAACATGCTGCTGGTCTTGGCTTGTCTGTCAGGGCTAACTCTGACTCTGACTCATGGAGGTGTTCAACTTCAGCCGTCCCTCCTTAGCTGCCCTCTACCAAACCCATCATCAGAGAGCCTCCCTGCTGGGTCAGGTGGCTCTCAGGACTCAGAGGAAAGATGCGTTTTTCTTTCTTTCTCTCTCTCTTTGTTTGAAAAATTATGAGGATTCTTTAATATTTCATCACTTTTAACATTTGGAAGTTGTTAATTGTTTTAGTCATTATCCATGTTACATTTGTACCACTTTGGGATTTACAAATATGCTCTACATACTTGATCTCATTTAATTCTCACAACTGCCTTATAAAGTAGTTTCAATATTCTTTATATTATCTCCCTTTGTTAGGGAAATTGAGACCCAGAGAAATTAAGTGAAAGGCCCCAGGTTACACAGCTAGTGGCAGGGCTAAATCCCAGGCCTTCGGAGTCCTTGGTGAGTGTCCTTTCTGTCACATGACAGCTAGTTTAACTACACAGTCTCATTCAGCCAAACTCAGTGGTATTTAAGTGACTTTTCAAAGACTGAGGAGTTGGGACCTTTGAACTTTCATTCCAGCAGGCAATGTGATATTGAGCAAATGATTAAAATCGGAAATGGGGTTAATAGTGCCGTGTCCTGGATCCAACTCCTATACAAACTGAATGATGACTAGTGTAGGATTTTTAAATACCTGGGGACACATAAATATGAAATATTGCCAACAGTACAGTCTAGAAAGAATTCATATTGTGATTGATGAGCATATAGGATTATATATTATACTGCATGTGCTGAGACATTGATAGCTTTCCAAAGATAATACTTTGTGAAAGATATGTTTGAACTTGAACTGAGCTGGAGGATATATCTGTTTCAAGACCAGAAGTTTGCTTAAAGAAGAAATGCTTAGTGTGCCGTCAAACTGCTTAGGTAGGTGGTAGAAGATTTGAACTCATTTTCAGATCTCTCTCTCTATGGAGAGAGAGAGAGAGAGAAATGTATATATATTTCTATGGCATTGATCACTGGTATCAAGTCTCTAACTGTAATAAATATGTATAAATGCGGTAAATGAGAGAAGGATGCTCTTCTCCCCCAGTACTCCTTTGCCTTTGGTTCTTTTTTATGATTATTGTCTATTTGAATGGAAATCGGAGTTTATTGCTTCTCAAAACTGGGGACCCATCAGCACCCTCCTAAGAAAATGTGCATTTTGCTTAAGTAAAAATGACTAGAAAATCCTTTTTAAAATGTGCTTCTTTTCTGTATTACTGCAATAAATGGGCAGTGTAAACACTAGACACTGCCTGTTGTTGGGAGGCTTTGATGTCTGTGAAATATGGCAGCTGCTCCTATTGAGGAGGAAGAGTAGAAAATGTGTTCCTCAGTTAACACGGTCACGGAAGAGCTGCCCTCACCGGGCTGTTATGATCTGTGAGCTAGTGTTAGAGACTGTCTTCCATTGGCGGCTCGTCCGCATCACATCATGAGGATAATCCATTTCGGGGTGATTTTATTTACTTTTCGCTTTTCTAATCCTTTAATCCTAGAAATACAATGATTGTTTTAGTATATAGAATTCTTGGCTAATATTTTTGATCAAAAGAACTCTTCCTTGATCCATAACCATCTAATAAAGTTCTCTTTGAAAGGCCTTATTGCCTGAATATTGGGCCTTAAGTGAGGCCTGTTAAGAGAAAGCATAGAAGTCAGAGTCCTGCCCTTGAAATGTTGATTTTGCTCTGACTAGACAAGTTTTTCTTTCAAATCTTTATCTCTATCCGGCCAGTGACGTTGAGTGCCTGAGTTGTGATCATCACAATGACCTTCACTGAAAAGTTAGGAAACCCTGCAGTTCACTTGGCCAATTGTATGTCACTCTCCTGACAAGTAATAAAATAAGATATCCTGGCCTACTTTATGAGCCATTTATTGATCCGCTGTGTAAGTCTGGGCTGTAAACCTATACAGAAAGTCGGTGAAAAATTGTTTTTTGTTGTTCTATCTTCTAAATGAGGTGCAGGGTATAGTGGAAAGAGCAAGCTTTGGTGTTAGACAGACTTAAGTTTGCAAACCAGTAGCCCTGGACTTTTTTTTTTTTTTTTTTTAATTCTTAGATCCTCAGCCTACTTTAAAGGGTTAGTATGAAGACTAGAGATAATATGCATAAAGTGTTAAGCATGTAGACAGCCATGAAAAATGGTTATTGCCATTGTTACTGTCACTTAGCACAGGGTTACCAAGACCCTTTCTGAAGACTTCACTATAACACTGTTTGTTCCTAACCAGTCACCTTCCAGTTAATCCTCCTTTACACATCATAAGCCTGATTATAAAAGTGGGCATTTTAAATTGTGCTATTTGCTTTCTTCTTCCAGATCTGTAAGAGCAAAGCTAAAGAATCTCAGCAGTATTATCACAGCTTGGCTGTCCGGCAGAGTCTGGCTGTCCATTTTAACATCCAGCAGGACTGTGGTCATTTCCTTGCTGAAGTCCCTAACCGTCTGCTTCCCTGGGAGGATCCTGATGCCCCTGAAGAGGAAGAGGGTGAAAGGAAAGAACCTAAAGAAGAGGTGAAAGGAGAAACTGATGGGAAAAACCCAGAGTCCTGCTCTGAAACAGAGTCGTCCCAGAAAGAAAGCCAGGGAGTCATTAGCAGGAAGCAGAGAAGCCACGTTGTAGTCATCACCAGAGAGGTTCCCTATCTCACGGTGGCTGATTTTGTGCAAGAATCTCTGGCCCAGCATGGGAAAAGCCCTGATTCGTATGAGAGGCAAGTGTGTCTGCTGCTCTTACAGCTGTGCTCTGGCCTTGAACATCTCAAACCCTACCATGTCACTCACTGCGATCTACGTCTGGAGAACCTGCTGCTTGTCCACTACCAGCCTGGGGGAACCGCCCGTGGCCTTGGGCCTGCAGAGTTCAACCTCACCTCATCTTGTCCCACCAGGCTCATAGTAAGCAACTTCTCTCAGGCCAAGCAGAAGAGCCATCTGGTGGACCCTGAGATCCTCCGGGACCAGTCCCGCCTTGCTCCAGAGATCATAACAGCCACCCAGTATAAAAAGTGTGATGAGTTCCAGACAGGCATCCTCATCTATGAGATGCTACACCTGCCCAACCCCTTCGATGAGAACCCAGAGCTGAAGGAAAAGGAATACACTCGAGCAGACCTGCCTCGCATCCCACTCCGCTCTCCCTATTCCCGGGGCCTGCAGCAGCTGGCCAGCTGCCTCCTGAATCCCAACCCTTCTGAGCGGATCCTCATTTCAGATGCCAAAGGCATCCTCCAGTGTCTCCTCTGGGGTCCCCGGGAAGATCTCTTCCAGACCTTCACCACCTCCCCCAGCCCAATGCAGAGGAATGCCCTGCTCCAAAACTGGCTAGACATCAAGCGAACACTGCTGATGATCAAGTTTGCTGAGAAGTCCTTGGACAGGGAGGGTGGAGTCAGCCTTGAGGACTGGCTTTGTGCTCAGTATTTGGCTTTTGCCACTCCAGACTCCCTCAGTTATATTGTGAAAATCCTGCAACACCGTTAATGTGTCCTGGCTGCTGCTTTTACTTCATTTTCACCTTCTTCAAGTCACCCATGCACTTCCCCTTCCTACTACTCACACAGAATGCAAGGAAAGAAGAGAGACAAACCTTCCATCTCTGTCCATGAACAGATGAGTCCACTCAGAAGGGTTATCCACAGCTCTACATCAAGTGAGAACTGAGTCTGTCTTAACTTTATAGAAATTCAACTGCACAAATAAGTAGTTGCCTTCCTTTGGAATACCTTCCGCCCTAATTGTCCCACAAATGCAGGTAAAAAATGGAAATGCACATCCTTGAAGGGATGAACTCAGTGAGCTATGTGCAGTTCCTCCATAATTTTGAATATCATCTGTCTTTTTAACACCAACTATTTATTCTCACTAGCAATAGACAGATTTAACCAGTTTTACCATCATCCAGTAAGCTCTCATGACAGACTTTCTTCCTTTAAAGTATCAGTAACTGACTTTCTTACCTGGCAGAACTGCCATCCTTAGCATCAGCTCAGTTTTGATTCCAGGGACTATAGCCTTTCTTCCAATAGATAGTTGAAGGACAAGAAAAGATCCTATCCCTTGGGTCATGGACCTATTTTCACTTCTCTTATCAATAAGTGGGTACACTGCATGGATGACAGCCCTAACAGTCTCATTTTTGCTGCCACTGCCTAATTCTCCTTTACCTCTGCTCTTTCCCCACTTGCCAATGAAGTTTGGGTTTATCATCCACTTGTGGCCCATTACATAGCTGACCCAAGATGGTGTCACCAGTGCCTCACCAAGATGGAGTGCAGTTCAGATCTTATAAATAGCCAGCAGGACACAAGGAGATGATTTTACTGCATGTGCAATTCTCTAGGGGCCATCAGGGGAACAGCTTAAAGTATCGTTCTTTGATTACTGTCAGAGCTGTCAGTGTTGGCCAGCTTCCTTCTATTAGTAGCCAGTATTAACTAGTCTACCAAATGCTGTAGATAACAGTCCCGAATGAAATGGCTGTCAGTTAAGCTCTAAGATCTCCTTAGAGGGCACATTGCTGCTGGCTATTGGGATGGCCAGAAGGCAGGGGAGAGGGAGAAGGCCACTGATGATGACGTCCTCCGTAGAATGCTGACCTTTTATGGAGAGACTGCCTCCCAGTTGCACTGTCACATTGCTCCTTATGACTCTGAAATGGCTCTGGAGGACAGCTCACAGGGAATTTTGACTGCTGAGGTGGCTGGTTGAGAGCTGTTCACTGTTCATGAGGTCTGTGCTCTTCTCCTATGGATATATGTGCAATTTTTATGTATTTTTTTTGGCTATATATTACAGTGTTTATGTTGCAACTTCACCTGAAGCAAGATATGCAGAAATCCTCCCCTTCTTCCCTTGGCACATATTTGCGCTAAAAGATGAGTGTTTTTTCCACCCTGGCCGTGGGGCTTGGGGGTGGCTTGTGTTATTCAAAACTGTGAGTATCTGTTTACTTCAACCTTGAAATCCCAAGAGTCACTCAGACAGTGTGAGTGTGTGTGCACGTGTGTGCCCGTGTGTGTGCATACACATGCTGGAAGTAGGGGCCAGGCCTCTGGGGGAGCAACCTGTGGCAGGATTGATAGACATGTTCTCTGCACCTAGTCAGTGAGGGAGCCCTCATCTACCAGTGCGCTTTCTTAAAGAAGACTGATTGTGCAGTATTACTTAGATAGCACACTAGTGGCCTTTAGGAAATTTGTAAACTTTTAATAGCCTTTCATATGATTCGCCTATATCAAAGAGGATCAAGAAAGGAGAAGAATGTATTTTATTGTTCACTTGTTTCTTTCCTTCTTTTTTTTAGAGAGAATGGGACATGTGAGGCTCCATATGGAGGATGTCCCTGTCCTCCTGGCCAGCAGCAAGGAATCCCAAGGAAGAGAGTTGATTGGCCCACAAAGAGTCTTGCTTCTCTAGCCAGAGTGCAGGGCTCTGACCCAGGAATGGCCACAGGGTGGACATGCTGCTGCAGGCCAGCAGTCCACTCTCTTAGTGTCCTGTGGCATGGCTCCGCCTTGTCTAGCAGATTGGTGTTTGGTTCACTTTAGCATAGCCCACGTGCACATAACTCCTTGCATAATTATACACTGAAGAAGCAACACACAGACCACTGACCATGTTAGCCAGCACATTCCCTTAGCAGCCCTCTCTGCCCATGGTTTGCATATTGAGACACTTTTTCAATGTCACTCTTGTGGTGCCTTGCCCTTGTAAATTTGAATGTTGACTATTTAATAAGGTTTTATATTTAATGAAGAATGTTCCCTCATCCCTCTATTTGTTCTCGAGGTATCCTTTTTCTTTTCCTTTTTTTTTTTTTTCTGTTTAACTTGGATCCAGCCTTCTTCATTTTAACTCTATAGTGTTATAAGCATGGATACCCTCCACTACCATTATCTTATAGCACTGGTAAACCAAGCACCTCTTCATATCTGATGTGTTCAGTACTGTTTGCATATTCAGATTTGTTAATGGCAAAAGATGAATGCCAACTAGTCAGAGAAGGGCCTCAGGCTTCCCAGAGACAGATGGCTAGATTAATTTTTCTCTGAGTGATGGCCGAGGAATGTGAGGTAGGGAGGGAAGAGAGTGTTATAGGTTAGAGCAGAATGACAAAATAACTATTTCTAGGCAAGAAGTACTACATCAGGTGGTCCTCAGAGTATTTTTCAAAGTAATGAAATTCAGTCAATCTACTATTACCACAAATGTGTTTTTACATTTCCATTTTAATTGTAGTCGGAACTTTGAATTCATTCATCAACTGAAAAGAAATCCTACCCTCAGACACAGACATGTATACATACATACATATGAGTTTTGGATTATGACTAGTACAGCACTTTAAGATTTCCCAGTTACATCAAGTCTTGTCTTCAATATTGATTGGAAATTTTTTTCCTTTCCATTGAGGTCTGTACCATAGAGTCTTCCGTTTATATTGAGAGTTTGAACAATTCAGCCGCTATTGGAACTTTTCCTTAAGCCACATGAGCAAGAACAATGTCTCTGACATATTTGAGTGCTAGAGAAAGAAGATATGGCTGGAGGAGCCAAGACCAAGACTGAATGTATAGCTGAGTGCCTTGTTAGAGCTATAACCTCATCTTGGAGGTAAGAGAATCTGACGTTCTGCAAAGAGGACCAGGACACGAGAGATTCCCCCGTGCTAGCCTGAGGAGAGCCCCTGTGATATATGTACACTAATGTGATGCCTAGAAGCTAATTCACAAAGAATTGTAACCTGTGGAATCAACAACAAAGGAATCTTGAATGAGGTTCACCAACCCCTAGGCTACGTTAGAAGTGGAAGCCAGGAGCATGGCAGTGGGTTTCTGGTTTTGCCCTCTGAAGGTGAACAGGGTGAGATATAGACGGGGACACAAGCACCCACACTACTGATGTTGAGGGGCTAAAAGTGAAACATATTTGCTAGGATTTTAAGAGTCTGAGTAGCTTTTCATTGTCAGATTAAGTGGGGTCCAGTTTTGCTTCCAATCTCAGAATGAGTTTGTGAACGTAGAAAACTCTAAGCCAAGAGACCTAAACTTCTAGAAATATTAATGCTATTTCTGGGAATAAAACCACCTAAAATTATATTTAAAGGTTTCTAGCATTGTGAAATTTCCATGAAAGATTTCTGGGGCCTACCAAATAGTAAGGCATAGAAGGATTGCACTCAGGTTCCCAAATTTGAATTAAGAATACTTTGGCTGGGAAGAAACCGGACTTGGTTTTGCTGGTAACCTGCAACTAGGATTTTTCCCTAGATTGTACCAATAGTGATCTGAAAAAATACAAGCTAGTCCCAGAAATTGGGGTGGACTTAGGATACTGCACTATGTTCCAAATTATTCTAGATGTATAAATAAAGTATGAACATAGTTGCAGAGGAGGGAGAGAGGAACTTGACCCCCTAGGCCAACTTACATTTTTTTTATTCCCCTCACTATTTGGTAAGAATTGAAAATTCTGGTCCAGCCTAATGAGTGAACAGGATGGCCACCCAAGTAACTGGGTTATTAGTTTTACCTCATTGAAGCTCAAACTCTCAAAGGCCCTAAGTGCTGTGCCGAGACAAATCCAAGTGCCACTCTTGCTGAAGTGTACACTGATGTCAAGCTGTCCGTGCTGCAGCAGCACTGAGAGTCGGGGTTCCACGGACCAAAAGTGATGCCATAAGGAAGCCAGAAGAGCTGCAATGCAAGATCCTAGATAGAGATAATACCAAAGAAATCAGGCCTTTTTGTATTGATGCTTCTAAGGTGATGAGGTTGAGTTATGATAGATGCCATGGGAGGAGAATTCACATACATTCCATGTCAAGGTATTTGGCTGATAAAATAATCCATCTTCAAAAAACACCTGTTAAAAAAAAAAGTCTATTTTGTGTATTAGGGGGAAAAAAGAAGAAGAAGATAATTATGAAAGCCTGGGCAGATTGTGAAGTTCCCCAATATTTAAGGAGAAAAAACTATTCTCTCTCCCCTTGACGTGACTGTGGCTATTGCCTAAACTTCAGCTTGGGGACATCATATCCATGTGATACTGACAGCTGAGGATTTTTTTTAAGAGTTGTGGTAGTTTCAATAGGTTTGTTTAAAGAACTCTTGGGAAATTTCTTAACAAAAATTGTAATAGGTTTTATAAACTTTCTTACAGAGGTGTTTACCTCCCATCATCACCACCATTTAATATTTATAAGTGCCCAGAATATACAAGGTGCTATAGCTGTTAAACACCTCTCTGCAGCTGTTTGAGATTAGAGTAGGTTTTTGCACCAGCCATTGCTAGAAGTTTCCCCACCTAGGTGGGCTGTGGGGGCCTGCATTCCAGACATCCCATTACATGTTTCCCACTCCAGAGAGCCTCTGTGTTTATTTCAGCTTCTCACCTTTACCCATCCCACTCACCTCCATGTTTTTTTTAAATCAAGAAAGTTTCAGGGAATCAAAAGAGGTTGGAAGTTTTTTAACCTAGCAGAAGTACAGAGTCATATATTTTGCTATGAATATTATTGTATTGTGGAAAATCCATTTTGCCCATATAGTGTGTGGAAAGTATGTGTGTGCACTCACAATAACTTGAATGTTGAACCAGCCCTATGGCTTCAGGGTAGCATTTTTGAAAGATAAACCACACTGCTTCAGGAAACTTGCTCCAAATACCGCTTGGTTATCCCTTCCCTTACCAGTTTTAAAGTGTTATGTGTGAACACACTGGGTTGGGATTTTCTGTTGATGATATGCAGGGCATTTTGGCATAAGATCAGGGCAGAAGCAAGATGTCATCATTCTCAGTGATTTGCATCATGGCAATCCTCATTCCAATCTCTCTTTACTTCCCCATGACTCTGCCCACACTCTATATTTGAAAATCTTGTTTCTCTTGCTCTTTCCTGGAGCTTCACCACTCTACTTAGATATTTTAGAGTTGTATAAATCTACCCATGAAAGGTCCCCTCTGTCACCAGGTGGCACCACCCTTTGGTTTGCTGTGGTACTTTGCTGTGTTCTCTGTGGCATCATGTTACTGTGTAAATAAATTCATTTTAATATACCCCAAAAACCAGACAAGCATTCGTCCTTTTGGTGACTCTTCCTTACTGACATGCTGGACATGGTTATATCTTGCCCCCCGGATGTGTGCTTTCTTGGATCCTCATTCACTGCTGACCTGAATTGTATTTTCTGTTCATTCCTTCCCTCATCTGAGAAAACTAGACTGTGATGAGGAAGTGAAGGACTTAGGCTTTCCCCAGACTGCAGAAGGCTGCAGGTTTGCTGTGTGAGATCACCCCCTAGTGGCCAGTCACCATCCAGACTTCTGGGTTTGTACTATGAGAGATTTGGTTAGCTGGCTCTGACCGACCCCCTCAGTGGAGATCTCAGAGCTGTGCAGACAATAGGAGCAGAGGCAGGGCCTTGTACAGCATCGTCTGCTTCAGAATTCACATTTCTTTTGCCTATTTCATAAGGTACACGGTCACACACAGTGTCCTCACAAAGGCAGACAAGCTAATATGCCAGTCACTTCAGTAGCAGAAAGAGGAGACCACCTGGCTTAGGCAGGAAGAGTCAGCAGTCAGCAGTGGTAGCGACAGCTGCCACATTATTAAACGTAGAATGGATGAAAGTGCAAACAAGTAGATCTAAACTTAGACCAGATTTTAGACCTTTAAACCCCTTGCAATGGACACTGTCTCCAGCCCAGTGTTTCTGTTCCTCTCTGCTAGCAAACACTCTGGAATTTACACACATGGTGAAGCATATGAATTAATGCAGACATGAATCAAAGCATCCAGAAAAGTAATTGCCATGCTCAAATTTTGTGTTGCTGAGGAGGCAGAACCCATATTGGTGTGGGCCTCAGAGCTCTCTCTGTGTTGCCTGGGTCTAGGAGTAAGGGTCAGCAACAAAACCCGAGAGACAGTACCCAGGACACAGGCTCTGCCTGCGGCAGTTCTCAACCTGCTTGCCGGAGAGGAGCCAAGGAAACTGCTCTTCCTACTTGTGAGTATAGCACATTGGCTTATGGGGGAGAGGAACGAAAGAAGGAAGCAGGCAGTCGGGGCTGAGAGGTCATGGGGCCACAGAGATGGAGTGCACTAGGACTAGGTTGCTATCTAATGCTCTGCTGGCAGGAGTGGCCAACCTGGGGCTCTGTAAAGGGTCTGGGCATGGATGGTAGGACCAGTTCAGCGTTGCCCTAGCCAGACTCCAGGTGAGGTGGAGCAAGGCCAGAGAAACCCAGAGTTTCTATTCTTCCAATGGGGTCACTTTTTCCTTTGGTATAACTGGAGAGCCTGGAGAGAAATCATCCTATTTCCCCTCCATCACTTTGCTCAGAATGGGATCCATTCCTGGGAATTCCATTAGTGGGTCCTCGGCAAGACCACCATTCTCTCTGATTCTGGGTCATCCAGAGGCAGTGGACCACTGACATTTGGTTAGGGCCTTTGGTTTCCACATGCCTGCAAACTGGCTTCTTTCAACCCAGACCACAGAGAATGTGGGTCTTTCCTACCTGGGATAACTGGTACTAGGAGCTCTCTCAGTACCCGGGTCTGTGAGTGTATACCCTCCGCTCCAGGAGCTTTTTGCCTGCTCTCCAAGGCCCAGCAAATTATGCTTCCTTTTAAGTGAGCCTGTGCCCTGTGAGGGAAAGGACTTCATTAGTGCCTTAGGAGCCAAGAACTGCAGTTGGCAGATCACAAGTTGTTGTTAAGAGTGGCTCAAGGCAATTACAGCTAAAACTTAAAAATTGGATTTCACACCGGGTGAGGGGAGGAAGGGAGTCAGTTGCCAAGATCCAATTCTCTCACATTTGAAAATCTCTAAGTGGAAACAGGCTGCCTGGACACAACCCCTGACCTCCTGGAGATCCACACATGCTCTGGAAAGTGTGTGGAAGCACCCAGAAGGCAGAGCGGTGCTGGTCATCTGTCTCAGCTTGAGAATAACAGCAGGGCTGGGATGGGTGTTGGACTCCTGGGGAATCTGCACGGGGGCGGGAGAGGATGGGACGCAGGAGTAGAAGGGCTCTCTATCTTTGTCAAGGGAGTGGAGCTCTCAACTCTGTGGGTCTGTCACCTCCACCACCCATCATTCAGCATCCCACACTTGAGCTGGAGTCCTAGAACCATTGGAAGTTGAAGACAGAGTGAAAACCTCCAAGCCTGTGGCTCATGTTCCACTCTCTCAGCCCAAGCACCTTTCCTCCCTGTGCCACACTCCACCAGAGACCCAGGGGCACATCTGAAACCACCCCAGCCCTGCTGCCACAGCCTTCCCAGCCTCTGGCCCCCAGGGTCTGCGAATGCCACCAGATGCTAGAGACAGAACCTCACCTCAAGCATGAGGCTCTGCAGGCCTCCCTTCCTCAGCACTGGGTTTCTGAACTACTCAGCTTCTATCGACTCTGCTTTTCTCCTCAGCCTCCTGCTTCAGAAGGTCAGGGCAGCTGGCCTTTCCCAAGCACCTCTGTGGACCCGGCCCAGCACTGTTCCTGAGAGCTCCCAGACTACAACCAAGTGAGAGCGTTAACTGACAATGCCCAGCCTCACTTCATCCACACTATGGCCCCACCAGATGACTCCATTCTGCCTATTTTTCACTCAACTAATCAGAGCCAGGATTTGAACCCAGATCTGTGTGACTTCTTGTCTGGTGCTCTTCCACCCCATTCCTGCCACGTGTGTGGCCAGGACACTGGGAGACCTGTAGGAGCTCAGCAGAGAGTTTCCTGGGGATAGTTGTGGAGCCTTGCAGGAGGGCAGGCCATGTCTGCATGGGTTCTTTCATTCATTAAGTGCCATGTGCTGGCACCCCAGTGGTGGACAAAGCTAGCGTGAGCTCTCCCCAACTCTGATAGGCAGAGAGGACAGAGTGGGTGCCAGCTGGAAGGGGAGCAAGGGGCAAAGGCACCTGCCCACTGTTGTGTGCCTGGGGAGCAGTTTGGAGGAATGAGGCCAGGGTCTGGAATGAATTTTCTTCCCTGGAAACCAGAGGCCCATCTGCTGGGCCAAATAAATGTTTATCCTACTGACAAAGACAAAGACCTCCAGAAGCCCACTCTGGGCCCCAGAGATGCCGTATAGCCCAAGACATGCTGGAGCCTTGACACAGGGCCAAACTGCCCACCACTGTCCCTCTCGCACTACCCTGGGCTAGCCACAACTTCTCCCTGCCTCCAGGAAGCCAAAACCTGGTTTGAAGGGCTCTTAAGCAAAATTCTTAACCTCTGTGAACTCCACTCGTGTAGAATGGGGCCTCATCTGCCATCCCCTCCTAGACAGGTAGCTGGGAGGAGAGGTCAAGAAGGTAACATTTGTGCAAATGTTCCCGCCTGAGTTGTTAAAAAGCAGAGCACATCTGAGGCATTCAGAAGGAAGCTGGGGAAGGGAGAAAAGTGTTTTGTGGGTTCAAACAAAACTGGCCATAGCCTAAGAAGAGTGGCCTCTGTAGGAAAGGTTGTTGCCTTGAAGGGATGGTGTTTAAAGGGCAAGGCCCTGCTGGCCCCACCTCCAGCATCTGCACCCCTGAGTTTGCCCACTTTCTTGACCTCCAACCAACTTCAGGCGAATTCATCCTGCCTTGCAGAGGGAGCGAGTGTCCCAGCTTGAGGACCTGGAAGGTGGTCCTCTCCTCAGAATGCCAGTGTCCCAGCAGGGTAGGCTCATCAGTGGTTTGTCTGAAAAAGGCGTCAAGGAACCTGAAAGTCCCCAGGCCCCGGGGAGGGGTGATGTTGAATGCATTGGAGAACTGAGGCAATGCCTTCCAGGGTGAAGGGATCCGTCTTCTCTAGAAGCCAGCCCAGGGGATGCTTCTCATGAAGCAGCTTAGTTTTATCTTCACAACAATCCTGTGAGGTAGCCTCTAGAGTTACTTCCATTTTACCGATGAGAAGACAAACCCCAAATCACTAGTGCGGGAACTGGGGTTCATCCTCAGGCAGTCTGGCTCCTCCTCCCAGCCTTCGGGAGTTTGTAGCCTTCCTCCCTCACCCTCCTGCTGACACCCCAGAATCATCAGTGGCTTCCTGGTGCCCAGAAAAGACAACCCGATTGCAGAGCCCAAGTTCCACCACCTGATCATGCTGGCTGCTGCCCAGACCCCCACACCAGCCTCCACCCTGCCAGGCTGGCCTCCTTGCTGCCCCGTCAGACACACTTTGAGATTGTCTGTGCCCAAATTGTTCCCATCCTTTTCCTGCCCGTTCTTCAGGAGCCCATTCAGCCAAGAAGCTTTTGGGGTACTCCAGCTGGAAATATTCTCTCACACATCTGAAATCATCCACAAATCAGATTTGGCTCTTAGCCTGGTGTGTTTGTGTGTCTTCTTTACTGTGGGTGCCTGGGGGAGGCCTTACCTTCAGCTGCTCTGCCTTATTTCCTCATCTCTCTCCTCGGGGTCTGACTCAGATTAAGAGAAGGGATGAAGGACAGAACTCCTCCTGGCTGCTCCTGTGCACAGACCCTGGGCTGGGCTTCCTCACATTTAATCCTCCTACAGCCCTATAACCCCTATTCTGCAGATTAGGAAATCGGAACTCAGAGTAGGTAAGGAATTTGCCCAAGGCTGCACAGCTGCTAGGTGGTACGGCTGAAATTCAAACCTAGCCTGGCTGACTCAGAAGCCAGTTCTCTTCCCACCACCTCATAAGCCTTTGTCTGTTGGCCTCTTTTTGTGCCAGTGGATAGGTCTGGGTTCACTCCAACCATGACAGCCTGGGGCAGCCAAGGAAGGCTTAGATCCCCAGCTCCTTGTGGGCTGGCTGGCCAGGAACAGGGCATCGACTGAGGAGAGGGAGGCTCTGGCCGCCTTCAGGAGCGTCCTGCTCAAGAGGCCCCAGAGCCAACTTGCCCCCCTCCACCCCACCTCTGCAGGTGACGAGGGGTTAAATTGGTCCAGCTAGTAAACCCCAGCCACACCCAGCCAGCAGATGCCTCCTAGGGGGCCTCTCAGGTCTGCTTCTGGAACTAAAAAGGCAACTGAGTGACCACCAGCCACTGTAGAGTTAACTGGCTACTTTGGCAACTTTCTTTTCCTCCCTTCCTTTCTTGTTTTCTTTTTTGGTTAATAATCTGCCTTCCGCTCACCCACCCACTCTATTCCCAACAGGTCATGATAGTCAGGATTGTAAAGCACTCAACCCCATGCTCCATGCTTGTGCAAACATACCCAACACACACACACACACACCCCTGTACAATATGTACCACACTCTGCAAAGTGCTTTTCTCACTTAGCTCACCTAAGGGCCGACCTCAGTAGACCTCATGGTCATAGCATTTTTTTTTCCCAAAGTGACACTATTGTGCTTTTATTTGATTTTCAGCGCAGTTAGCTGTGATTTTTTTTTTAAGTTGGGCCCTGAGCTAACATCTGTTGCCAGTCTTCCTCTTTTTTTTCTCCCCAGAGCCCCAGCACATGGTTGTATATCCTAGTTGTGAGTCCTTCTAGTTCTTCTATGTCGGACGCACCACAGCATGGCTTGATGTGTAGGTCCGTGCACAGGATCTGAACTGGCGAACTCTGGGCCACCAAGCGGAGCACGTGAACTTAACCACTGCACCATGGAGCGGGCTCTCCATAGCATTTCTTAAAAGGCAGCTTCTCTCCCTAAAAATAATCGTATTGTATAACACAGATGTGTAAACTTATTATTCTTATTATTTTTACTTCTCTGGGCATCCAGTCACATACTTGTAGGAATGGCTAACCAATAGAATATGAGAAACTACAAAACTCTCTCCAGAACTACAGAAGGCAATGCAGAGATGGAGAGATGAGCCATCAGGGTGGGTAGAAAGACCATGTTGTCTTCTCAAATATTTTAATGAAATTAGAATTAAAAATCTCAATGGGGCTTTTTTTCCTTTTTTTTTTTTTGTCCTTTACAAAATGGTTCTCGGAGTCACTTGGAAGAATAAATAGGTGAAAGAAACCCAGAAATTATTGAAATTGAGAGGCTTGCATGTGAAAAAGCTATGATCAATAAAACAGAGTGATACAGGTACAAGAAAGAATAGATCAGGGGGCCGGCCCAATGGTGCAGCAGTTAAGTTCACACATTCTGCTTCTCGGTGGCCCGGGGTTTGCCAGTTCGGATCCTGGTTGCAGACATGGCTCCGCTGGGCAAAAGCCATGCTGTGGTAGGCATCTCATGTATAAAGTAGAGAAGATGGGCACAGATGTTAGCTCAGGGCCAGTCTTTCTCAGCAAAAAGAGGAGGATTGGCAGTAGTTAGCTCAGGGCTAATCTTCCTCAAAAAAAAAAAAAAGAAAGAATAGATCAATGTAACAGAATAAGTAACCTAAACACAAAATATCTATCAAATTGTAATACATGATAAGTAGGACATCACTATGTGAAAGAAAGCCTCATCCAATAAAATGTGCATGGACAATTGGTTAGCTGTTTGGAAAATTAATCTGCACGCTGCAAGCCAAAATAAATCCAAACAGTTCAAGCAAAGAGCTACATGCCACAAAGGACAGAAAAAAGAAAAGAAACCCTAAGAACTAGAAAGAATGCTAAGTCAATGTCTGTTTTATCTCTCAATGAAGGACTTTCTAAGTTAAAAAGCAATGGAAGGCATCTGAAAGAAAGATCAATAGGTTTGACCACATAAAGATGAGAAAACCTTTGTCCACTGAAAACATTAGAAACAAAATTGAGAAGTAAGTAAGCAGCCAGGAAAACTATTTCAACAAATATAACGGACCTTGGGTTAAAATCCTTAGTAATAAAGAGCTTATAAAAATCATTAAGAACACAAAATGCCAATTGATAGAGAGATGAGAAAGACAAGTCACAGAAGAATCCAAAAGTTTAACCTTTCTAGAAATAAGAGAAATGAAAAACTAAGACGGCATATCTAAAAACCATTTTAATAGCTTTTTCTAATTATAAAAGTGATGTAAGTTTATGGTAGAAAATCTAGAAAATAAAATTGACCCACTAGGTCACCATCCAGAAGTGACCATCACTAACTTTTGCTGTATATGCTGCAAGTGTTGTTTCCTCTGCCTTTTTCTTTTTTAATTAGGGTGATATTGTTGGCATCCCATTTTCTGCCTATCAAATTACAGAGGTCTTTTTAAAGCTTATATACAATGCTGGTAACAGTGCATATGGTTCAGACAATGTAGATGCAATTGAATAGGAAAGGGGCTTAATCCATTCTGTCCTTTTTCTGAGACCACAGCTGAACTGGGGTGCCGGGCAAATTGTGACCCCAGTAGGCGAGTGGGTGTAGGGATTTCAGATTTGCAAGGCCAGAGCACCAGAGTCAGCAGGGAGCTTTTCAAGAGGACAGACTCTGGGGCCCCACCCAAGTCCAGGGAATTAGAGGCCCCCTCTCTCCCCAGCGTCCACCTCTAGCTAACCGTGGTTAGCCTTGGTTTCTCTGAGCCTTGGTTTCAATGTAGATTCCTACCTCACAGGGTCATCATGAGAATTAAAGGACATAGGTCAGCAAATGTGTTTAGCCCACTGCCTGTTAGCTCAAAAGGACAAACTCTGAGTGAGAACCTGCTTTCTCTTTTTATAACTAAGGACCATCAAGGGATTCTTGCTGAACAAAGGCACTGCAAATTCAAATATCTGCCTTCCAAAAGTCAGAAAACTGCTTGCAGCTTTTAAATGCCCTTCTCCGCCTTTCCAAATACCTCCTGGCTACATTTCAGAGAGCCCTGGAGTAACAGTCCTCTCTGTAAACACCTCCTACTTGCCCAAGGTGACAGCACATCAGAGACAGAACTGGGCCGAGGCCCCTGAATCCAAGCCTGCCCTTCAATTCCCTACCCAATCTTGACCCTTTGCTGGAGAGTGCCAGGCACAGTGCTGAGCTGCCGAGAGGGAAGGCGGCTGCCATAGGCAGTGGGGGTGGGGGTGAGGATGGAGGTGGCTGTGGGCAGCCCCTCTGGTTCTGGGCCTGCTGCTCATTAGGGGTCACTGTGTCCAGAGGCACTTCCTCTCTCCCTTGACAAGGGGCTCAGATCCTCGCCCCCACTGTCCTCGTCCTTCCTCAGAGCTGCTGCCCACATCAGGGCTGTCATGTCAGCTCCCCTCCTGACACTGTGCCTTGGCATAATAAATGCTCCAGTCGAATGTACTTTATTTTGGGGAAAGTCACTAAACTACTTTTGTGGCAACATTTTAATTGAATTAGATTGTTTTCTGATGGTAAGAAATGTTAATTGAGTGGGCCTAGTGTCCTTGGATCCAGCTAGCTTCTCGTGGTTTAATTGGGAGGAGAGTGAGGACTAACTTCTTTTCACCATGAGTCTGTGGTTTAAATTTATCTTTTGTGCCAATAAAGTGATCAGGTGAGTGCAGGGAGCACATTATTTCTTATGTCTGAGGTTTAATAACCTGCTTCACTCACAGGGCCAAGAGGCAGCCCCTGTTCGGTGTCACTGGGGCGTGACCCAGTTCTCTCATCTTGGCTTAATGAGGTTTTCTCCATTTCTCTTGGGAAAAGAAAGAAGTTTTAAGTTCTGAAGAATACTAATCACCTGGTTTCAGGGGGAAGAAGTTGCTGATTCCCATGGGCACGGCTGACCAGAGAGGCAGGTGGTCTGCCAGGCAGCTGAGACCCCCAAGCTTTTTGTTCATACCTGGAGCAGACAGGCCCCGGGCAGTTGCAGAAACTTGGAACAGTTGAGAGACCCTGGCAGCTTCCTCATTTTAGCGATATGGAAACTGCAGCCCAGAGGGGGAAGGGGCATATCCAAGGCCACACACTGTGGCCCTGGTACAGTAACATCTACAGCCCAAGGAGTCTTTGACTAGTAACAAATTCAGTTTTGGTTCTGACATGACCGAGACCCTGGGGTAGGTGTAAGGGTGGAGATAGATCCAAGGTCCTCAATGAGCTTGCACAATAGTGACAGTGATGGTTGTGTAAACTGGGTGACAACAGCAGGGCCCATACAACATAGAAGGCAATGTGAGGGACCAGGCATGTTGCCTTGGACTCGTGGGGAGGAAGGGCAGTCTGGGAAGCGATGAAGAGGAGGTGTGTCGGCACTGGGTTTTGAAGGATAAATAGGAGTTTGCCAGGTGGACAAAGTGTGGAGAAGGGCATTCTAGGCAGAAGCAATAGCATATGCAAAGCCAAGTTTGTTCTGGCAAATATGAGATCCACAGGAGGCTCTCAGAGGCAGGACCTGTTCAGATTTGCACTATAGGAAAGATCCCTCTGGCTGCTGCAGTGGAGGAGGGTCCAGAGGGGGAATCTAGAGGCAGGGAGAGCCAGGTGAGAGAGACTGGGACCCCCCCCAGCTCAGCTCATTGCCATGAAGATGGAAGAGTAGAGTCAGATCCTAGAAATATTCCTGAGGTAGAGTCAAGTTCCTGGCTTAAGTAGCCGCCTAGGAGGTCAGGTCTCTTGAGAAGGTCCCAGGAGGGAGCAGGTGAGGAGGAAGGGACGGGTGACACCCTCCCGTTGGACAAGCTCCTTGGCAACTGAATGGTTTATTCTTACTCTGAATGGTGCTGGGGGGCGATGAGACTTACAATAGCAGCACAGCCCATGTTGAACAGCTTTCTGCAGCTGGACACCATTACATGTGCTTTGCCTACATTAAGCAGGCATTTATCTTCAGGACAACCTTGTGAGGTGGGTCCTGTTTTTTTTTTAAAGATTGGCACCTGAGCTAACATCTGTTGCCAATCTTTTTTTTATTTCTTCTTTTTTCCTTCTTCTCCCCAAAGCCCCCTAGTGCATAGTTGTATACTCTAGTTGTAGGTCCTTCTGGCTCTGCTATGTGGGATGCAGCCTCAGCATAGCTTGATGAGCGGTGCTAGGTCTGTGCCCAGGATCCAAACTGGCAAAACCCTGGGCCGCTGAAGCGGAGTGCAGAAACTTAACCACTCGGCCATGGGGCCAGCCCGAGGTGGGTCCTGTTCTTACTCCTTTCACCAGTGAGGAAACCTGGGCATAGAGATGGTCGGTGACTTGCCCAAGGTCACTGAGCTTAGGAGGTGGGAGAGTGGCAGCTCTCCCAGGCTGAGTCAGGGCCCCTCTGACCTACCCCAAATGAATATGTGCTCCACAATCAGATGGAGCTTAATTGACTCTTTACCCAAAATTATCCATTGTAACAGGCAACAAGAGTCTAGGTTTTCCTTTGAGAAATCAGAAGAACTTCCTAGCACCAAACAGTATTCCCAAGGAGCACCAGGGCCCCAGACCTCAGCATCTCATTCTATCGGTGCCCAGGCCCCTCCTGTCTGATGGGAGGAGGTAAGAAGTCCAGACTGGGCTTTCTTCTTGAATGCCCCACAGTATAGCAAGAAGGGCCTGGGCTCAAACACACTTACTCCCCATGTGACCCTGGGCAAGTCCCTCTCCTCTCCAAGCCTCACCAACTGACCAACTGTGTCTCCATCAGACCCTCCCAGGGCTGCCATGAGGTTGCTGGGGTCCTGGAACATCAACAATAATTGATGGCTATTGTGATTATGGCTGTCCCAGCCTTGCTCCTGGCTCTCTCCAGGCTGAGGTGACCTGAGGACACAGGACCACCCTGGGAAAAGTATCCTCACAGTGGCAGCCGCTAACCCCAGAAACTGGGCCCCAGGCCTGCCACCCAGAAATCAAGCTCACTGTTAGTGGAGCCTCTTTCTTAAGTGGGTCCTGACCCCTCAGAAACCCTTGAGTAGTTTCTTTGTTGGGAGGCCCAGCAGCATCCGCTTCCCCATCCACATGCCTGTCAGGATTCTGTTCACCCTTTCAGGCCTGAGTCCACCCACCTTCTCTCCAACCCCTGAGGGCATCTCCCTGCCTGCTCTCTGCCTCCTCTGCCCCACCTGCCACTGGGTACTACTTGATGCTGGCAAACTCCCAGGGCAGGCCTATGCCTCCAACTCGCACTCAAGGCCTGCCAGAGCTTTTCCTGCAGTAGCTCCAGCTGAGGGGTGTGGATGGATAGAGATGGGATGGAATTTGCCAGGATAAAATTCTACCCGCCCTCCTCACACACACACACATGCACACCCCCGCACACACATGCACAATCAGGCCCACCTTCCCATTTTGTGGCCATGATAGCCTTATCTTTGGCTCCACCTCATCTGGTTCTGGGGCCTCTCCCCACTCTGCCCTGCTCCTCACCGAGCTGTCTCAGATGCTTGTCTGGCCCCTGGTAAGCATTCCCACCCCACCCTTCTCACTGGGACATACCCTGACATTGGAACAGGGGCTGGCACCAGGCAAGGTGCCACTACACACCACAGTAGCCCTGTCCCTGAGAAAATAAGAGGAACGTGGCTTGGGAGCTGGTCATCTATGAGCTCCAGGAAACTCCCACAAAATCCAGGAAGAAAGCAAACCTAGGTCATTCCTGATGAGGCCAGGAAAGTGAACCTTGAAAAGCAAGATTAAGAAGCTTTTTCCTCTCTCTCCTCACTTGCTAGAGAGCAAAGCCTCAGGGTCAACTGGTTACCAACTGATGGGTTTCCTGTCACTGCAGGGTTCCCCTCCTCTGCCTTCTCCTGCAGGATAGACCAGCTGTTGGTGCCAGAGTAATGGCCACAATTAAAAGCAAAATGCCCTTACTGTGGGCTGCTGTCCTCCCACACCTGTGAGTCTGGAGGCTGAGCTCCACACTCCGAGAATGGAAGAATGGTAATGAAATCAGACAGGCCTCTTAACCGCTGATGGTATCAGGGCCCAGGGGAGATGCAGACTTATTCCTAATCTCCCACAGAGCATCTGTCAGCCCGACCACATAGCAATATCATTCTCACGTGCAGCAAGGACCTTTCATGGGGTGAACTGTCAACTGCCTGCCTGGCTACCCACCCACCCTCCTCCCCCTGGGCCCCTCCTCTAGCCTCTTCCCCCTGCCTGGACTTAGGCTGCAGATATTCACAAACACACACTCACACACACACACTCATACATACACACACCCTGCTTCATTCGTAATTGCCTGCTCTGCCCCATTTGCATAGATGGAAGAAAGAGAAAAATAGGAACATCCCTCTAGCAGTGTTGGAAAACAGCGAAGTGTACCATTGAAAGAGTAATCATTCTGAGGGATTTCTAGAAGCTGAGAAGCAGATGAGAACAAGCAAAAGGAGAGCATTGGTGCTACACAGCCTGTGACCCACTCAGACAACTCTGGGGACTGGTTTCCCCACCAGAGCCCAGGGAGCCCCTCAACTGGGCAGCAGGGGTGGGCAAAGGGGCCGGAGGAGGAAGCCTCTGGAGCTACATCCAGCCCGGCCTTTGTCCCAAAGCTTCACTGGATTAGGACTGCATGCGGACTCGGTGAGGAGTCTGGGAGGCCTGTACAGGACAGAGGGGATAGGACCCCACAACCACCACAGACGGAAAGCAGGAGAGGGTCTTGGCCCAGCAGTGGCAGCTCCTGCCTTGCCAGAAACTTCCTTTTTACTGTTATTGAGTATTACAGCCTAGTCCCCTCATGAACACCCTGAGCTCCCATTAGTAGAAACTGTAGGAGTGGGTGGGCAGGGAGCATGTGGCACGGCCTGGACTCTGCTGGGTTGGTGCACAGAGACCCACCCCTCCCAGGCTCCAGCCTCTCAGTGAGGACAGTACTCCATGAGACCTGGGACACAAGGTACAAGGAATCCTGTGCTTCCTGCCTGCACATGGCCATTTGCTCCTAGTTCACGCACGTGGAAGGGAACACTTCCTGCCCACACCCCCTCTAAGAGGGCTCAAATTCAGTCAGGAAGTGCCGTGTGCTACATCCCCTTCTTGACATTCGTGATACATCTTAGCTTATTAAAGGTTCTGAGAAGACTTGCAATAACTTTTATTGTATAATTTTCATTCAGCGCAGTTACAGATCTTAAGTGTGCAGTTCAATGCATTTTGACAAAAGATCACACCCATATAACCCACAGTCATGTCAGGACTTAGAACCTTCTCATTGCCCCAGAAAGCTCCCTCACACCCTTTCCCATCATTCCCACTCCTACCCCAGAGGCAACCACATTATGACTTCATAACAGTAAGTCAGTTTGGCCCATTCTGAAGCGTCATATAGATGGATTCTTATCCAATATGTGCTCTTTTGTGTCTGGCTTCTTTTACTCAGCACAATATCTGCAAAATTCATCCATGTTGTTGCCTGTGTTAGTAGTTCCTTACTTTTAATTGCTAGGAGTTTTCCACTGTAAGAATATATTTATTACAGTTTGTTTATCTATTTTCCTGCTGGTAAATATTTAGGGTTTTCCATTTTTTGCTTGAAAAAAGCTGCCATGAACACATCTGTACTAGACTTTCTGTGAACAAAGTTTCACATTTTCCTAGGTAGGCATACCTAGGAATGGAACCTGCAGCTATGCGCACTGCCAAACTATTTCCCAAAGTACCAGTTTACAGCCCCCCAGAAAAGTATGAGAGTTTCTGTTGCTCCATAGCCTCACCATTATTTGGTGTTGTTTCTACAGTAATTTTTAAAATTTTTTGTTTAATTCATCATTTCCCATGCTTATTAAACCACTGAATTTTTTCCCTTATAACCCTTTTTAACAAAACTAGTGTGCTGTAGAATTCATTTTGAGGAGTGAGGATCTAGACCTTCATTTATAAATAGGATAAATCAAACATTAGCTACAACAAGAAATCACCAGAATATGAGGAGAAAGAGAAGCTCCAAAGAGGGAGCCAAGGTGAGAAGTCAGAAGGAGGCCTCCAGTAAGAAGGAAGGAATTCAGTAAATAACTTTGTAAAAATTCTGAGACACATTTTAAGAGATCCAGAGGATGTCACAGAGATAGAACTGGAGCTGCCACTGGGAAAGAGAAAGAGAATCCAGAAACTACAAGCATGACTGCCAAAAGCAAGGCCACTTTGGAAGCATCCAGAAGGAGAATGCTGGAAATGCAAAAAGGGACGTGGAGAGAGAACTAAGAGTTCAAGAAAGTCAGAAGAAAACATTCCTAGGGTAAGGGAAGACTCGAATTTACAGGCTGAAAACAGCACACTATATCTCAGGGAAAACTTTTTAAAGAACAATCACAACCAGCAGCGTTTGGTCCTGGCATATCAACAGACTAAATAAAGGGACCAAACTAAGACCTCAGAAATGGACAGAAATAAGATGAGAATTTAGTTTCAGTTAAAGGTGGTATTTTAAATCAGAAGGGGAAAACTATCATTCAATAAAAGGTTTTGGTACAACTGACCATGTATCTTAAAAAAAAGATGACTTTCCATGGTACTTCTTATTCTAAAATTAATTCCAGATGGATTTTAATTGTAAAAATGAGATTATAAAAATAATAGAAGAAAACGTATTTTAGATAAGGTGCTGTAATAGGTAAATTCCAAAAATATCATTGGCTTTGCACAATAGTTTATTTTTTGTTCATGTAGAGTCCAATTGAAGGGGATGGAGTGAGGCAAGGACTTTGCTGCCCACAGTCTCCCAGAGACCCCGGATGAAAAAGCTCTGTCGTTTTCAACAGGTGACCTCCAAGGTTGCCCTGAGCACTGATATCCATCTGTGGATCAAAAAATGAGAGAAAGGATCATGCATGAGAAAGCACACGTATCCAAAACAAGAAAGAGAAGTGGGAATAAGCTTTGAAACTGAGGGAATTTAAAAATTATAAGGAGTTCCTCTGCATAACTCTCTGTAAGTAAATTTGAAAAATCTAGTTGAAATTGTGATTTTCTAGGAATACATTATTTATCAAAACTGAACCCAGAGGAGATAGAAAGTCTAAACAGACAAATCTTAATAAAAGAAATAAAGTAAAGAGCCAATTCCTAAAAAAGACTTTGGAGGGAAATTCTACAAAACTGAAAGAAAAAACATTCTCAATGCTCATTAAATTATTGCAGGGAATAGAAAAAATAAGGACATGAAGAGACAAAGTGGGATTATCCAGCAGATGACTATGAAACCTCAGGTTGCCTGGTAACAAGCTGAATGTTCACCAAGGGCTACTTTATCTCAGCAGCCAAAGTTCACTTTTCCCCCAGGCCACCAGGGACTAGCAGTTAGTGTTCCTAGACATCTGAAAAGCTGGCGTCTGAACTTAGAATGGACCTCTGGCTCCTCAGTTATAATATTACTTTCTTAAGCCAGTTTGATCTGGGTATCTATCTCTTACGACAGACTTGTCTGATTCAATGGATAAATTATATTCTATTTAATTTTAATGTAAATAGGAAATTTATGTTCAAATACAGTTGCTAATAATTTAAAGGTAAGCACTAACAATATGGGTATGGGATATGGAACTTAAAAACCACAAGAGGAAAAACAAGGAACAAACAACACTTTGTCAACCTAAAAAATTCAGAAAAGGGGAAAAAATATTGAGAAAGAATGATAAACAGAAAACATGAAAGTAAATGGCGAGAAGACCAAACATTTCATTATTACAGTATAACTGTGACTTAGTTAAATTCCTTTATTAAAGATAAAGACCCTAATATTGGGCATGCACACACATATTCTTGTATACATTCCCACACACAAATCCGGTTACACACCACTTACAAAATACTCACTTAAAACAACATGACAAAGATTAACATTAAAGGTCTGGCAAAGATATCCCAAGCAAATACTCACACAAAGAAAGCAGTGTAGGATACACTTATACAGACAAAGTAGAATCCAAGACAAGACGCACCAAACAAGACAAAGAACATAATCTTCTTCAAACAAAAGATGCAGTGTGCCTAGAAGATGTGAAATAAAGAGAGACTTTAAGCAAACCGTAGTTATAGAGGGAGGGTTTATCGTAGCCTAGAATCAAACCGAGCAGAGGAAAGAGAAGACTGGAGTATTAAATTTAACGTGCTCCATATGTAGCCCAAAAGAGAACTGTTTTCTTTTCAAATTCTCAAGGAACAGTCACAAAAATTTACCACATACCAGGCCACAAAGATCTCAGTAACCAAAAAGTGAAATCATATGGACCATATTCCCTGATCACAACGTAATAAATCTAGGAATAAACAATAAAAGATAATGCCTTCACGTCAAGTCTTTCCGTTTGGAAAATTTCAAACATTAAATAGCGAAAGTTAAATTGAAAAATAAAAATTGGAATTACAAACTGTCTGAAATTATTAACAATGAGAATATTTCATATCAAAACCTAGATAACGTGCCTGAAGATTTCCTCATAGCAGCAGTCAGAGTCTTAAACGCTTTTTGTATAAATTCAATAACTCGTTCATTCCACAAAGATTGCCTGAGTGTGTGTTACAGGCCAGCACTGCTGTAGGTCCCGGGATAAAGCAGTGACCCAAAGAGAGAAAGCTTCTCTTTGTGGAGCTTACATTCAAGTGGGTAATTGTAAGAATTATTGGAAAATAAAACAAAGTTCTGAATATTCAATTCAAGAAGCTGGAAACGCACAATAAAATATTCTCAAAAAGTAAGAGAGAAGAATAAAGTATAAAAATTAATGATGTAGAAAGAAAATTAAAATAGAATTGATAAAATTAAGACCTGATCAGACTCTGCCAAGTCTAAGAATAAAGAGAGAAATTTCTCTCTTTATTAGAAATGGCAAAGGGGATGATATGGCTGCAGATACAGAGGAGATCGTACAAATTATAAGCAAATAATTTGTATAACATGATGTAAAAAAATTTGAAAACTTAGACAAAATAGAAGGCTATTATGGAAAAATGAATAACTTACTAGAAATATGTAAATTACCGAAATTGATTCAATAAGTGGTGAAAGCCTGCATAGTCAAATAACTGCAGAAGGAATTGAAAAGATTCTTCAGGATCTACCAAAACACATAAATACCTAGAAGATTTCAAAGTAAAATTTGACAAACTTTCAATCTTATTTAAACTATGTAGAAACTATTAAACTATTTAAAGATAAAGATGGAGTGAGACTCTTTTGCAAAGCTAGCATACCAAAATCTGACACACAAAATAAACACTGGAATTATAGTTACAGGAATAGATGCAGGAAGACTGGGGCAAAAACTGCCTGGAGGGAGGAGTTGTTACAGAGGGGCCACTGTGTGAGTTCACTTGGGCACATGAGTGATCTGTCATCTACCCAAACACAACCATGGGGACATCTCTTAATCTGTGTTCCTGCCCTTCCCTCACTCCCCACTGCAATCCAAATCTATGGGTTCATGCGGTGCTCCCTACAGTTAGTTGACAGAGGAGGAAGAGAATTGAGCAGGGTTTACACACAGCTGGTCTACTGGGGGTGGACTGCTGCATTGCTACTGTCCCCCTCAGGGGTGGCTCCAAAAGCTGGTAGGGAGGAGAAATCTTCTCAAGTGAAGAATTTAGAACATTACATCTTGTTGACCACTTTTCCCAAAGTCAAGATGGCCTGAGATATAGATCTACATTGGTTCATGGGCAGTAGCTAATGATCTAGCTGACAATCAAGGGCTTGGAAAGAACAAGGTTGGAAACTGGTGATAAGGTGGTCTGGTGAAAAGAATGTGGATGAATCTCTCTGAATTGACCCAGAGGCAGAGACTGCTTGTGCCACATGTGGATACTCTCCAAAATGTCCCCACTGTGGAGAAAGTTCTCAGTAACCAGGTGGACAAGATGATCTACTCAGTGGATGAATGGATTTATTATCAGCTTCTTTCCTCAGCTACCCCGGAGCCCACTCAGAAATAAAGTGGTTTTGAAGACAGGAACAGAGATCACCTATCCAAGTAAGGACTTAGCCTCTCCAAAGCTGAAGCAGCCACTGCCACTTACGTGTGTCTGATTTCCAGCAGCAGAGAGCAGTTCTACAAATCTGATAGCATCGTACAGTGGAAAGAACCAGTCAGCTAGTTGGTTATACTAGACTCCTTCCATCATGGAGGGGCAGTGATTTGTCCTCTTTGGAATAAATATTTATATTGGAGTTGAATATGCATTTTCTCTCCATCATGCTTCCATCAGGACCACTATCAGTGGACTTAATAAGTGCCATCAGAACAACCCATACAATACTGTTTCTGCCCAAGGAACTCACTTTACAGTCAGGAAGTAAAGCAATGGGCCAATGGTCATGGGATTCACTGGTCTTCTCATACACCAGGAGAGCTGGTCTGATAGAAGAGAAGAATGGACTGTTGAAGGATCAGTTACAGCACCTGGGTAGACAACATCCTGTGAGTTTGGGACACTGTCCTCCAGGAGGTGGTATATGAATTCAACTAGCAACCAATTTATAGCGATCAATTTACAGCAATCTGGGCACCAAAGCATGGATGTGGGAATAGTGCTTGTCACTGTTAAGCCAAATAACCCCCTTTCAAAGGAGATTTTCCTTCTTGTTCCCACAACTCTACATCTGCTGGTTTAGAGGTTTTGATATCCGAGGGAGGAAAGCTTCAATCTGGGAACACATAATGGTTCCACTGAATAGAAAGTTACTACTGCCAACCAGCCATTACGGGCTCTCTATGCCACTGGATGAATGGGCCCAAAGGGAGGTTCATGGTGTTGCCTAGAATGATTGATTTAGATCTGCGCTGTCCAATACTGTATCCACTAGCCAACTTCAGTTATTATATTTAAATTAAAATTAAACGAAATTAGAAATTCAGTTCCTCGGTCACAGTAGTCACATTTCAAGTGGTCAGTATCCACATATGGATGTTGGCTACCATATTAGGCAGAGCAAATGTGGACCATTTCCATCATTGAAGAAAGTTCTGTTGGACAATACTGATTTAGACTATCAAAGGGTAATGGAGAGGTCATTACAATGGGGGCATGAAGAAATGAGGTTGACTCTGGGAACCCTCTACCCGCTAGTACTGATATGTGTAGTGGTCAATATGGAAGGAAGACTACAACAAACATATTTAGGCAAGACCACCAGGGATCAGACCCCCTCAGTAATAATGTCTAGGCCACTCCACCAGGTAAAGAACCCCTGTCAGCTGAGGTGTTTGCTGAAGGCAAAGTCAACGTGGAATAAATGGTGGAGGAGTGAGGTGATACATGCTATCCAAGGCATACAGCCCGTATTCTCTACCCATTTCTTCTTCCTTGCTCTGCCATGTATATATTTTAATGAATTTCTCTTGTATTTCCCTTTAATCCACTAGTGTATGTATACTGTTTGCAGAATACTGAAACAGGATTGGGACAGAATTAGAGAAGGAATAGACCTTGCCCAGAAATCCTGGACTGGGAGTTGTTTAGAGTAACTGATAAAAAAAAGAGTGATGATATTTTCAGTTTGTTACGCTGGAACTTTTGTGGGGGGCACTAAGAGCATGGAAAAAAGTCCACACTCTCATAGGACTTTGTCAGTTACTTTGACACTCAGAGTTTGATTCTCCCAATAGCCATCCAATGTTAGTTTAAGGAGACTTGGCTTCTGTTGCTGGCAAACAAAACCCTGACTGGTATGGAAATATAAATATTGGCAAGGAAGAGACCACATGGCTATTTGCAGAGGACATATTTGTCTCCCTAAAAATTCCTAGAGAATCAATAGGCAAAAAAATAAATAAATAAGTAAAAACATTAAAGAATTTACTGTGGTGACAAGATACAAAATTGCTTTCCTATTTATCAGCTTTGTTCTGCAAGGAAATTTAATTTTTTTTTAACTTTTTATTGAGATTATGATAGTTTACAACCTTGTGAAATTTCAGTTGTACAGCAAATTTAATTTTTAAAATCCCATTTTCAACGTAAAATAAAAGCAGACCCAGAAGGGCCTTGAACACCAGATGATTTTGTCTTGAAGGTGTCGAGGAGCCAGAGAAGGTGTGAGAGCAGCAAAGCTGAGCACAGAGTGTGTGGGAGGGTGGGAGCTCCTGGGGCCAGGCTCATTCCTTCTGGGAAGTGCCTGCTGTTGCCCAATGTGCCTGGGACTGGGGCTGGGTGTGGCTCAGATCAGGAGCAGTGCCAGCTGCAGTGAGCTCCGGTGGGGCGTGCAAGGTCTCACTGTGGGAGGCCGAGGTGGCTGGAGAGAGCAGGAGGGACCAGAGCTCCAGAGGGCTCTCTTGTAGGATGTGAGTCTGTGCAGCAGCACATCCAGGTTTTGTGGGGCCTTAAGCTTGTGCAATTGGAGGCCTTCCAAAATAAATAAGTAAATAAAATTATACAGACAAAATCAGGTACAAACATGAATAATTACTTCGAATGAGAAAAGAAATCAAAACAACCTACAAATAAGAAAAGCTGACATACTACGAATATCGCAAAAGTCCCCCCGAAGAGCATGATATTTTTAAGTGCCTAACACACTTTTGTAATACCTTTTTTCCTTGAGTTTTGGCTACATATCTTTTGGTCGCCTCTTCATATAACTATAGTATAAAGTATAGTATCTGAAACTTCCTATAAAGAGAGTAGAAAGATAAATTAGTGGTTCCCTTGGTGTGTTAGCCGTTTTGTTTATTATTAATAGTTTAGGAAAATTTCTTTCACCTTCATAACCTGTTGGTAAAGTTGTAAATTTTTAGGATTGTTGTCAAATTGGGGGAAACTTCTTTTATAAATGAGCTGTAAGATTTCAGAGTAAGGACCAATTTTGAATACTCTGAATTGAGGGCTCGTTAACCACAGCAATTCAGATACATTCTTAAATTGCTGCTATATTGCTTTGACCTACATAATTGTGTCATAAAATTACTCTTATGTTCCGTCCACTATACTCATTCATGAGTATGTGTAAGAGTTTTGTCACTGGAACACTAGTTTCTCTGTGCCGTCTTGCCATGTTGGTGGCAATTTCATGTGCCATTTTATCTAGAACTGCCAGACCTGTGATTCCCACATACTGGCATGCATAAAACATGCATCTTCACACAGAGAAGTACCCACTGTTTGTAGGACTGCTATAGTACTCAAGCCCTACAAACACTGGAATTCTGGTAAATTTTGTTTTGCATGAATCCCATTAAAGAGAAACAAAATGTGTGGTGCATTTATAATTGTATATGTGGCATTACTGAGTATATTGTTTGACAGGAATTTCCATTTTGACTGGGCATCCATGAGAAATGAGTCCTATCTTCTGATAGTGGAAGAATTTTCCACAGACTAGCTTCAGGCTCTGTGCACTTCCAACCTTGTTTCTCCTCCACACCCTGCCACTGCTGGATGCTGACACATTCATATTTCAATACGGACTCTGGCCTGCACCTTCATGTCGTAATGGATGAGTCGGCATGATGGGTATTGGTGGGTAGAAGTATTATTGCCGGAACAGCTAGCAATAACTTAACTGTTTCAACATAAGTGACTATAAACTACATAAATATATCTCTCTAAGTCAAATAAATGTATCTTCGACTCAACTTCCCCTTAACCAGATCCCAAAGATGCCCGGGGCCATCCAACACTATCCTACATGAGTGGAAAGATGACAGAGAAGATCGAGTGGAAGAGTCTTAATTGAAACATTTTATTTCTGTAAGTTTTACAGACGTTATGACCATGTAAATACGTGCCAGGACCTTCCCAGGACTTTGGAGCCTAGTGAGGCCTGTGAGGTGAGCCTAGTTAACATCCCAGTCGAAGCTCCTTTGGCTTGGCCTCTCAGAGCAGGAGCCGGGGAAGCAGGGAACAGTCCCAGCAATCCTTCTTCTCACTGAAAAGCCCAACACAGTGCACATAATACCCTCTTATCTATCCTCACTACCAGTCAGCCAGGCACTATTGTTCCCAGGCCACAGACGAAAAGCTGAGGCCCAGAGAGGAAGGACCCATGGCTAGGGTCACACAATTGGCGAGTGATAGAGCCCAGCTCTTGTGTCCCAGTCCAGCGCTCAGTTGCTCCAGCAGGGCTGACTGTCTCATTTGCCCCACAGTCATCCTGACAAAGGAACAAGGAAGGGGTTATGCCCCCCCCATTTTATAGAGACAAGAACCTTTATAATCGTCCCTCATACCTACATCCAGAGGACAGTGACAAGGCACTTTACATATACAAGTTTATTTAACTCTCACAGCATCTGCAGGGTGTTATCCCCATTTTCTGGTAGAGGCTCACCGAGGTCACAAGGCTGGATTAAGGCCCAACAGCAAGACTATGAGAGAAGAGGCACGAAACCAGGTCTCCCCATTGCTAGTGCAGTGTTCTTTTTGCTGTGCTTTGCTTTTTTCCTCTTTAGAGAGAGAAGGGACCTCAGAGTGTCATCTAGTCCAATCCCCTTGTCCCACAAATGACTGAAGCCCAGAGAGGGGAAGGAACTTGCCCAGGTCACACAGGAAGTGGGGACAGACTCGTGCCCCAAGTCTCAAGTTTGTCTCTCTGCCTTTCTCCTCTAGGCACCCAAGAGCCTTCATCCACTCCCTCATGTCTAGGGGATCCCATTGCAGGCTGGATCTTTGCCCTCACCTCTGAGTGACCCATCCAGCAACAGCCTGTACCAAGCAAGCCTATCATTGTCTTCCTACCCAAACTCCTCTTCGTTGAACCTGTCTTCAACCACAGCCCTAACTTAAGAGGGAGAATAGTCTTAGGCAGCCATGCTTCTGCTGAGTAACGCCTCTCCCCGGCCACAGCTGATTGGATGACACCTGATGGGGGGGCCAATCCAGTCTGAGCAAGGCTAGATTGAGCCAGGTGCTCCACAAGAGTGGGTGTATAGTATATACCACACTATATACATTGTTATGTATCTTGCTCTTTTCACTTAACAGTCCTAGAAATCATTCCATATCATAAAGTGATTCTTTTTTTTTTTTCACAACCAAAGTCCATAGTTTAGTTTGGGGTTCACTCTTTGTGCAGTACATTCTGTGGGTTTTGACAAATATATAATGGCATGTGTCCACCATTGTAGTTTCATATAGAGTAGTTTCACTGCCCCAAAAATCCTCTGTCCTCCATATATGCATCCCTCCCTTGCCACAAATCCCTGGCAACCTCTGATCATTTTACTGTCTCCAGAAATTTACTTTTTCCAGGATGTCATATGGTTGGAATCACAGAGCATGTAGCCTTTTCACATTGGCTTCTTTAACTTAGTAATATGGATTTAAGTTTCCTCCATGTCTTTCTGTGACTTGATAGCTCACTGAATAGTATTCTATTATCTGGATGTACCACAGTTTGTTTCTCCATTTACCTATTAAAAGAACATCTTGGTTGCTTCCAAGCTTTGTTAATTATGAATACGGCTGCTATAAACATTCATGTGCAGGTTTTTGTGTAGATATAAGTTTTCAACTTATTTGGGTAAATACCAAGGAGTGCAAAGATCGTATGGTAAGAGTACATTTAGTTTTGTAAGAAATTGCCAAACTGTCCAGGTGACACATTTTTAATTCCAATTAAATCGTGATGCTCTGGGCTCCCTGCAATAGAGATACTCTAGGCTGAAGAACTAGATTTTGTTGGGAGACTTCAGCATTTCCAAGATTCCAAAAGCCTCCTTTTCCTATCAACAGTAAAGTTTAGACATGAAGCCGAGTCTACTGTGAGCCACATGCTCTGGGAGGGAGCAGGGGCTCTCTCGGGGCTGGGAGGTAGAAGAGAGAGCAAGAGACGAAAATGAGCCTGGGCACAGACAAGGGCAAAAATCAAGTGCAAAGGGACTACTTACTCCTCTTTGGATTTGAAACCCTGGAGAAAAAGAACAGCCTAGTTATACAAACCCCACACAGGTGAGGGGGACCCCAAAATAGGAGACTGCCTCTTGGGGAACTGTTGGGCCTAAAGACTCCAGGTCAATTCACTGAAGCCAGCTGACCCCACCAAGGAGTGAGTGGGCCCCAGAGGCCAGGTCACTTCATGTAAAACAGAAGAGCAGGGATAAAAGCCTCATCGTTATCTTACCACAAGGACTGCTGCTCTCTGTCCTGCCTCAGCTTCCCCCTGCTCTTCCCTGTGAAACTCGGAAATGGGTTTCTCAACTAGTTCAGATCATTCTGCCTATTTTTCTCTTGCTCAGTGATTGCTCCGCCCACTGCGTTGGTGGCAGTAAAAAGATGAAAGCTGCCTGCCGTGCACTTGCCTCTCCTGCCCGCTCAGCTCAGTGCTCTGGGCCTGCCTTCACTCCCTGGAGGTCTTCCCTCCCTCGCCCATGGCCTCAGTCAGGCCAGCACCAAGGGCTCTGGGCCCAGAAGAGGCCACTTCCCTTTCCCTCTGCCCTGCATCCATGGCATCTGGTGGTGTTTACCCTCCACCTCTCTCTCTTTAACTCAACCCTCAGGCTTGCCCGGCCCCTGGGCAGTGCCCTCCCACCCTTATTCCACCCCATGCCCAGTGCCCAATGGAGTCATGCCCACCCTGCCATTGAGACTCCCCAGGGCCTGCCTCTTGGAATCACACTTCCTATCTACTCTTCTCCCTCTGCCACACTTCTTTATTCTATTCTTCTGCAATCTGCTTTTGTATTTCTATTCCTGCTCTAGTACTCACCTCTGCTGAGATACCTTTTCTTGACCTCCAGCCTGGTCCAGCATCCCATCCACAGTTTACTACTGCTCACCTCCTCAGGAACTCCAAAGTGCTTGTCTATCTGTCTTTCTTTTCTCTCCCTCCTCTTCCTTGATATATTGTCCAGGTTACGGGGCCACTAATTAGGGCCCAGCATATCTTTTCCACAGAGGAATTTCTGCTTCTGGCTTTGGTAGGGCTGTCTACTGACATGGCGTCAAATGCGTCTATATAGCTGAAGGGAGTAGTTATTTTATGTGAGTGCACGTGCACTGTCTTCAAGATTAGCAAGAGATGAGCCCCTTCTCCATTCGTTCCTTCAATCAGTAAACACTCCGTGCAGCTTCCATCTGGGGGCCTTGGGCTGGGCACAGGAACACACAGAAGAATAGGACAGGATTGCTGCCCTCTAGGGTCCCCCAGGGTGCTGTGGAAGACAAGTCATGAGCAAGGATAATGTGTGACCACAGGTTGTATTTGTGGTAAAACTTTATCCCCTTCAACAATTGTTAAGCATTTTTTGAGCACCTATCAAGTGCCAGGCATTGTGCTGGTACTACACTTATGTTGACTCAGTTCATTCTCACAACTACCTTGCAAGTTACATATTGTTAACCTCACTTTACAGATGAGAAAACTGAGGGCCAGAGAGGTTGAGTAACTTGCACAAGGTAATGTAGTAGGTGCAGAGACGGGATCTGATTCCAGGATAGATTGACCCCAAGGCCAAGCTCTTTTCACTGGTTGGAGCAGCCCCCTCTCAGCTCTGATAGTAAAAGGAGCAGTTTTGACACAAGTTCCTTACCCTGTCTCTCCTCTACCCTCAGTGCAGCAGGCTAGGAGTGTGGACAGAACTAGGGCCAGAGGATGGGAGAGAGCAACTGGCCTGCACAGGGTGAGAGGTGGGAAGCAATGCCTGTCTGTTTGTCTCACACATATACAAGGGCACAGCTAGCAGGGGACAGGAGGTCTTATGGGAGTAAATGGGGCTGGGCTTGCCTTTTCACTGGACCAGTATCTTCATGTGTCTGGAGACCTTAATACGCCAGAATCACATCCGATAGGAGCTCCTAGTCCACAAGGAGCCACACTGTTTAATCAACAAACCATTATTGAGGTCCTCTCATGAGTAGGGAGTGGGATAAAGAGATGCACAAAGAATAGTCCTTTCTCTAAAGGATTATTAGCAGAGTCCATCATAGCGGAGTCCATAGCAGAGATACGTAGCAGAATCTCATAGCGGAATCTGTCACAAGCCAATGTGGCAAGTGGTTTGATGGAGGAATGTGGGAGGAAAGGGGGTGGGGGAGGGGAGCTTGTGGGAGCCCAGGGCAGAGGATTTAACCCTGCTTGAGGGGGTAGATCAGGAGGACTTCCTGGAGGTAACGCCTGAGCTGAATCTGGAAGCATGAGCAGTCCTTCAAAGGAGAGGAGGATGAGAGAGGGCATTCCAGGTCAAGAGTGTAAGAGAGGGCAGGGCAGTTTTGAAGAACTGAAAGTAGTTTAGTAGGGCCAGATCCTCAGCCAGGGGCTTAGTTACGAAGTGTCATTTAGCTAAGGTGGGAGTTTGGTCTCTGTTTAGCAGACAATGACAATTACTAAAATCCTTTAAGTGAGGGTAAGGCATGGTCAGAGTTACATTTTAGAAAGGTCATTCCCGGAGATGTTTTTTTCTCTAAATGGTGTCTGGAGGGCAGCCCTTATTAGAGCCTTTTGCACTTCTCACAAGAAAAACACAAAAATGCAAAACAGTTCTGAAAATCAAAACTGACAGACAATCAATTACTAGAATCTGACAGGCAAAACAATTGTTTGCTTGTGCTTCAACCAGGAAACAAAACAGTCCACTCATGTAAATAAAGATAGAAATACACTTAATTCTTCTGCCATCCAGAATATCTATACAACTAGAAATATCTAAAACCTAGAAAATTGTGCAGCTGCCCCTTTGGGCTGCTTTTTGAGGTAGCCAGCACAGTGTTCTAAAATTTCTGTCCTTCTTGCATCCACCTTTCTGCAACAAAATGAGGTCGTAACGCCAAAATAACAAAAGGAAAGAAAGTAGGGGAACCTAGGGTTGGCATGTAGTATCTGAAAGGTGAAGAATCTCAATTTAAAGCACTGGGGAGGAGCATAGGTTGGAGGAGAGACCTGATAATGATGCATGATGTAGGGTGCAGTTTTTCACAAACTCCGTTGATCCAGAATGGCAGAGACTAGGCAATGGGGACAGAAGAGGACGCTACCTCTCTATGGAGCAAGAAGCTAGAAAAAGAACAGAAAATTAAGCCCACATAAGGAAAAAATAATAAAGATAAGACCAAAAATGAATGAAATGGGAAAACAATACAGAAAAACAACTTATTAATTAAATTTAGCAAAGTTGCTGGATACACTTTCTATATACAAAAATCAATGGTATTTCTACTAAGCAGCTACAAACAATTAGAAAGTGAAATTCAAAAAATGAGACCACTTACAATAACATCAGAAAAACGACAAATATCTAGGAACAAATATAATGAAAGGCATACAAGACTAAATACTACATTACTGACAGAAATTAAATAAGACGTAAATAAAGGGAAGGAGGGATATACCATGTTCATGGATTGGAAGACTCAAGAATATTCATAGCAGCACTACTCTAAATAGCCTAAAGACTGGAAACAACCCAAATGTTCTACAATGATAGACCACATAAAGTCATTGTGATATAACCATACAACTGAATATATTTAGCAATGAGAATGAATAAACTACTGCTATGTGCAACCGTATAGATGAATTCCATAAACATAATGTGGAGTGAAAGAAGCCAAACACAGAAGATACATACTGGATGATTTTGTTTATGAAAAGTACAAAATAGACACAACCCATCTATGGTGTTAGAAGTTGGGAAAGTGGTTACTCTTAGTCGGGGTAAGGACGGAGGGGGCTGTGAGAGAAGATTTCTGGTGCTGGTCAGCCTCTAGTTCTTGACCTGAGTGTGTTCACTTTGTAACAATCTAGTTGTGCACTTATGGTTTGTACACTTCTCTGAATGTATGTTTTAATTCAGTAAAAAATTTAATAAAAGAATAATGTAGGAAGTGGGAAATTGTGGTATAAAGGATTTCTAAGGCTCTCAAACTCTGCTGTCCAGTTGAATTCTGTGCCATGTGTGGATCCTGTGGTGCAGTGGCAGAGCTGAGCACTTTATATCCATTCACGTACTTAATCCTGTCTGATTAAACAGTGCTCAATGAAATGGGTATTATTCTCATCACCCACTCCACCCCATTTTGAAGACAGTTGTAAAACTGTGAAAGAAAATATTAGCAAATATCATTCCTCATTTTATAAATGATAAAACAGGCCCAGAGAGTTTAAAGTAACTTCTCCCGGCAGCCCGCTGGCATAGTGGTTAAGTTCATGTGCTCCAATTTGGCGGCCCAGGGTTCACCGGTTTGGATCCTGGGCGTAGACCTACACACCACTCATCAAACCCTGCTGAGGGGGGCCGGCTGGTCGTGCAGCGGTTAAGTGTGCATGTTCCGCTTCTCGGGGGCTGCGGTTCGCTGGTTTGGATCTCAGGTGCAGACGTGGCACCACTTGGCAAAAGCCATGCTGTGGTAGGCATCCCACATATAAAGCAGAGGAAGATGGGCACAGATGTTAGCTCAGGGCCAGTCTTCCTCAGCAAAAAGAGGAGGATTGGCAGTAGTTAGCTCAGGGCTAATCTTCCTCAAAAAAAAAAAAAAAAGAATACCAAAAAAAAAACATGCTGAGGGGAGGTGGAGCAAAATGGCAGGGTGAGCTGACCCGGGACTCTCTCCCCTCCAAAGTACAACAAAGGACTGAAAAAAACCCTGAATTTCAGCTAATGAACCTAATGCCAGGACTCAGAGACCTACAGTATCAAAAGACAGAGGAAGGAGCCCCTGCTGCCCGCCTCGGACAAGCTGGAATGGGGTAGGAGAGAACATCGCTCCCTCCCCAAGAAACCGGGATCGCCCCGTGGTGCGGGAAGGAGCGGGGGAGGGGCTGCACGACCAGGGGATCAACTAGGACTCCTGCCTCCGGTACAGTGGAAACCCGCTGACAGGGAAAGCTTCCGTGTGCGGGGACCCCATAAACGCAGGGCCCTGGGAGACCAGAGAACAGAACTGATGGAATCCAGATCAGTGCGCGAGAGAAACCGCCCCTGCACCCGCCCCAGCAAAGCGCACTGGGCGCCGCCTCTTGCCCCAAGGCGGAGAGCTCAGAACACGCGGCACTCAACCCCCATCTAGTGGCGACAGGCTGTAACTGCAACTGAATTCTACCACCATGCGAAAAAACCGCTCCTCTACCATCCAGCAATTTATAAAAGACCCAGACCAGAAGGAAAACAATAGAAACATAGAATTAAGTCCTGAGGACTTGGAATTAGGTAAACTAAATGAAAATGAGTTCAGAGCAGCTATAATAAAAAAACTCAATGAGGTAGAGAGAAAGATAGAGGAACAAGCCGAGTTCTGGAGTTACTTCACAAAAGAGATTGAAATTATAAAGAAGAATCAAACAGAATTACTAGAGATGAAAAACTCAATGGACCAGATGAAACAGAATACGGATTCCCTGAATGCCCGGGTAGACTCCATAGAAGAGCAAATTAGCATAATTGAAGATAGACAGGCTGAAGGCTCCAGACAGAGGAAGAAAGAGAACTAAGGATTAAAAGGAATGAGGAAAGTATTAGAGAGATAGCAGATTCAATGAGGAGAAAGAATTTAAGGATCATAGGAATTCCCGGGAACGTGGAAAAGGAAAATGGAGCAGAAAGTGTGCTTAATGAAATTATAGAAGAGAACTTCCCAAATCTAGGGATTGAGGGAGAAATGTGTGTAGAGGAAGCTTTCAGATCTCCTAGATTTGTCAATGTAAAAAGACCTACTGCAAGGCATATAGTAGTACAAATGGCAAAAATGAATGACAAGGAAAGAATACTGAAGGCTGCAAGACAAAAGAGAATTACCTACAAAGGAGCTCCTATCAGACTTTCAGCGGATTTCTCTGCAGAAACCTTACAAGCTAGGAGAGAATGGAGTGACATATTCAAAGCTTTAAAAGATAAAACTCTTCAGCCAAGAATACTCTATCCAGCAAGAATATCCTTCAGATATGAGGGAGAAATTAAATCTTTTCCAGACAAACAAAAGTTAAGGGAATTTGTAACCAAAAGCCCTCCACTACAAGAAATCCTCAAGAAGGCTCTCATACCTGAAAAAAGAAAAAAGGGAGAAAGGGGTCACCAACCACAGAGTAGGGAGACAGACAAATAGAACCAGAATAGGATAGCAAATATTCAACTATAGCATTAGGATAAAGGTAAGGAAACTACCTAAGCAAAGACAATCTTATCACTCTAACCACAAACTCATAACACAAGTTGGAACAAGAAGTGAAAATAATAATTTAGGAGGGGAAGAGCAAAGGGACTAAATTAGTCTAGGCCAAGTAAGTAAGAGACCACCAGAGAATAGACTATATTATACACGAGATTCTAAATACAAACTTCAGGGTAGACACTAAACTAAAAACAGAACAGAGACACAAAACATAAATAAGCAAAAATCTAAGAAACCCAGCATAAAGAAATTGCAGTATCAAATGGGTAGGATAAAGCACACAGGAAGAGAAAAGCAGGAAAGCCAGATAATGAGCAACAGATTGACAGCTTTAAGGCCACATGCGTCAATAATCACTCTCAATGTAAACAGATTGAACTCTCCAATAAAAAGACACAGAGTGGCAAAATGGATTAAAGAACAAGATCCAACAATTTGTTGCCTCCAGGAAACACACCTCAGACCCAAGGACAAACACGGGCTCAGAGAGAAGGGGTGGAGGACAATACTTCAAGCTAATAGCAAGGAAAAAAAAGCAGGTGTTGCAATTCTTATATCAGACAAAGTGGATTTCAAAATAAGATAGGTAAAGAGAGACACACAGGGACAATATATAATGATCAAAGGGACAGTTCATCAAGAAGAAATAATGCTTATAAATATCTATGCACCCAACATAGGAGCACCAAGGTTCATAAAGCAACTATTAACAGACCTAAAGGAAGATGTTAAAAACAACACAATAATAGTAGGGGACCTCAACACCCCACTCACATCAATGGACAGATCATCCAGACAGAAAATCAACAAGGAAATAGTGGAGCTAAACGAAAAACTAAAACAATTGGACTTAATAGACATATATAGATCACTTCACCCTAAAACAGCTGAATACACATTCTTCTCAAGCACACATGGAACATTCTCAAGGATAGACCATATGTTGGGAGACAAGGCAAGCCTCTACAAGTTTAAAAAATTGAAATAATGACAAGCATCTTCTCCGATCATAATGCTATAAGGCTAGAAATTAATTACAAGAAAAAAGCTGAGAAAGGCACAAAGATGTGGAGACTAAACAATACACTACTGAACAAGCAATGGATCATTGAAGAAATTAAAGAAGAAATCAAAAAATACCTGGAAACTAATGAAAATGATAACATGCCATACCAACTCATAAGGGATACAGCAAAAGCTGTATTAAGAGGAAAATTCATCGCAATACAGGCACATCTTAACAAACAACAAAAATCCCAAATAAGCAATCTTAATCTACAGCTAACTGAACTAGAGAAAGAAGAACAAATAAAGCCCAAAGTCAGCAGAAGGAGAGAAATAATAAAAATCAGAGCAGAAATAAATACTATTGAAATGAAAAAGGTGGTAGAAAGGATCAATGAAACAAAGAGGTGTTTCTTTGAGAAGATAAATAAAATTGACAAACCTCTAGCCAGACTCACAAAGAAAAAAAGGAAGAAAGCTCAAATAAACTAAATCAGAAATGAAAGAGGAGAAATAACAACAGACTCTGCAGAAATACAACGGATTATAAGAGAATACTATGAAAAACTCTATGCTAACAGAATGGATAACCTAGAGGAAATGGATAAATTCTTGGACTCCTACAATCTCCCAAAGCTCACTCAAGAAGAAGCAGACAATTTGAACATACCAATCACAAGGAAAGAGATTGAAACAGCAATCAAAAACATCCCAAAGAATAAAACCCCAGGACCAGATGGCTTCCCTGGGGAATTCTACCAAACTTTCAGAGAGGATTTAATACCTATCCTTTTCAAGCTATTCCAAAAAATCAGGGAGGATGGAACACTTCCTAACACATTCTATGAGGCCAACATCACACTGATACCAAAGTCTGACAAGGACACCGCAAAAAAAGAGAACTACAGGCCAATATCACTCATGAAAATAGATGCAAAAATTCTCAACAAAATGTTGGTAACCAGAGTTCAGCAATTCATCAAAAGGATCATACATCAAGATCAAGTGGGATTCATACCAGGGACACAGGGATGGTTCAACATCCGCAAATCAATCAACGTGATACACCACATCAACAAACTGAGGAATAAAAACCACATGATCATCTCAATAGATGCAGAGAAAGCATTTGACAAGATCCAACAGCCATTTATGATAAAAACTCTGAATAAAATGGGCATAGAAGGGAACTACCTCAACATAATAAAGGCCATATATGACAAACCCACAGCCAACATCATACTCAATGGGCAAAAACTGAGTGCCATCCCCCTGAAAACAGGAACGAGACAAGGATGCCCTCTATCACCACTCTTATTTAACATAGTACTGGAGGTCCTGGCCAGAGCAATCAGGCAAGAAAAAGAAATAAAAGGAATCCAAATAGGGAGGGAAGAAGTGAAACTCTCGCTGTTTGCAGACGACATGATCTTATATATAGAAAACTCCAAAGAATCCATTGGAAAACTCTTAGACGTAATCAACAACTACAGCAAAGTTGCAGGGTATAAAATCAATTTGCATAAATCAGTAGCATTTCTATATTCTAATAATGAACTAACAGAAAAAGAACTCAAGAACACAATACCATTCACAATCGCAACAAAAAGAATAAAGTACCTTGGGGTAAATTTAACTAAGGAAGTGAAGGACCTATATAATGAAAATTACAAGGCCTTTCTGAGAGAATTGGATGACGACATAAGGAGATGGAAAGAGATTCCATGTACATGGATTGGAAGATTAAACATAGTTAAAATGTCCGTTCTACCTAAAGCAATCTACAGATTCAATGCTATCCCAATCAGAATCCCAATGACATTCTTTACAGAATTAGAACAAAGAATCCTAAAATTTATATGGGGCAACAAGAGACCCCGAATTGCTAAAGCAATCCTGAGAAAAAAGAACAAAACAGGAGGCATCACAATCCCTGACTTCAAAACTTACTACAAAGCTACAGTAATCAAAACAGCATGGTACTGGTACAAAAACAGGTGCACAGATCAATGGAACAGAATTGAAATCCAAGGAATAAAACCACACATCTATGGACAGCTAATCTTCAACAAAGGAGCTGAGAGCATACAATGGAGAAAAGAAAGTCTTTTCAACAAATGGTGCTGGGAAAACTGGAAAGCCATATGTAAAAGAATGAAATTGACCATTCTTTTTCACCATTCACCAAAATAAACTCAAAATGGATCAAAGACCTAAAAGTGAGACCTGAAACCATAAGGCTTCTAGAAGAAAACGTAGGCAGTACAGTCTTTGACATCAGTATTAAAAGGACCTTTTCGGACACCATGTCTTCTCAGAGAAGGGAAACAATAGAAAGAATAAACAAATGGGACTTCATCAGACTAAAGATCTTCTTCAAGGCAAATGAAAGCAGGATTGAAACAAAAAACCAACCCACTAACTGGGAAAAAATATTTGCAAGTCATATATCTGACAAAGGCTTAATATCCATAATATATAAAGAACTCTCACAACTCAACAACAAAAAATCAAACAACCTGATCAAAAAATGGGCTGAAGACATGAACAGACATTTCTCCAAAGAAGATATACGGATGGCCAATAGGCACATGAAATGATGCTCATCATCGCTGATCATCAGGGAAATGCAAATCAAAACTACACTAAGATATCACCTTACACCCATTAGAATGACAAAAATATCTATATCTAATAGTAACAAATGTTGGAGAGGTTGTGGAGAGAATGGAACCCTCATACACTGCTGGTGGTAATGCAAACTGGTGCAGCCACTATGGAAAACAGTATGGAGATTCCTCAAAAAATTAAAAATAGAACTACCGTATGACCCAGGCATTCCACTACTGGGTATCTATCCAAAGAGCTTGAAGTCAGCAATTCCAAAAGTCCTATGTACCCCAATGTTCATTGCAGCATTATTTACAATAGCCAAGACATGGAGGCAACCTAAGTGCCCATCAACAGATGATTGGATAAAGAAGATGTGGTATATATATATACTGGAATACTACTCAGCTGCAAAACAGAACAAAATCATTCCATTTGCAACAACATGGATGGACCTTGAGGGAATTATGTTAAGTGAAATAAGCCAGATAGAGAAGGACAATCTCTGTATGACTCCATTCATATGAGGAATTTAAAAATGTGGACAAAGAGAACAGATTAGTGGCTACCAGGGGAGAGGTGGGG